>NC_041392.1:685770971-685778738 GCF_002162155.2 Triticum dicoccoides | reverse complement strand
GCGGAAGCCGGGCGAGGGCGTCGGCCACGACCTGACTAACCGAACAAGTCTCTGGTCCAGGTTTATCGCCTATTCGGGTTCCATCCGCAAGGAGATCCGGCCGGGGTGTCGCTTACGGCCCCAAACGATGTGTGCAGGGTTCCCAAGCCCACCAACCGGGTGCCACTTGGTACACCGGGCCACTGTGCCTAGTCTGTCCCAAGCCAACCTGTACCGGGTGCCACTTGGTAGACTACTAACACTACCTACAAACACCAGAAACTAGTTGCAACTCCTGGACAGAGATCATGTTGATTAATAAGTCGAGAGGGGCACTTAAGCATTCCAATGTGTGGTAGTAGCTGGTCATGGATCACAAACACAGAACTCAGTTCCTGAGGACGGCTGCAATGAGACAACCCACCATGTACTCCTACATGGCCTCTCACCGCTACCTTTACCAAATCGTGTTCACACACTTAGCTCACACACAGTAGGACATGTTCACACGCCTCTGATTCATCAACGATGAATCATACCTGACTCAACTCTAAGCAATAGCAGGCATGACAGACAAACATGAATGAGTAGGCACAACAGGGCTCAAACAACTCCTACTCATGCTAGTGGGTTTCATCTATTTACTGTGGAATGACAGGTCATGCAAAGGATAAAGGGGTTCAGCTACCGCAGCAAGTAACAATATGTTGTTGTTGTCCTAATGCAGTAAAAGAGAGCAAGAGCGAGAGAGTGGGATTTTATCGGAATGAACAAGGGGGTTTTGCTTGCCTGGCACTTCTGAAGATAACATTGAGTCTTCATCGGTGTCAACGATCACATCATCGGTACAGCGTCTACCGAGGGGAACAACACCGGCAAACACAGAAGAAACACGATCAATGCAATGCACAATATGATGCATGCTATGACATGGCAATATGAATGTGTTTTGGGCTAATGCACTTGGCTATGATTTAAATGAAGTTGGTTTGAATACATGATTCAAATTCCAACTCCATATATGATTATTTAAATGCCCTTAATATGATTTGTGCTAAACAGCATCTATAAGTTGTTCTAACATGCACGAAAATGGTACATATGGATTCCTTGAATTTTTCTGATAATTTTTCATATATAAATTATTTGATTTGGAGTTACGGTTAATTTTCTATGATTTATTGAAGTTTTAGCTATTTCTGGAATTTCCTGAATAATAATAAATCCAGAAATGATTTATGGCGTCAGCACCACGTCACTGTGACGTCAGCAGAGTCAACTGGGCTGGTCCGGGTCAAACCTGACCAGTGGGGCCCACTGGTCAGTCACTACGGCTAATCCTAATATAACTTAAACCTAACCTAGTTTAATTAGTCGGGCCGGGCCCGCATGTCAGTGAGTCAGTGGCTTAATTAAACTTAGTTATTAACTTAACCAACAGCTAGCAGGGGACGGGCCCACACGTCAGTGACCCAGGGGGGTCAAATCCCTGGTCAACCGAGCTAATCCACCGGCGTCTAGCCGCCGGCAACGACCAGACGCGGCGGTGGCTCGCCGGGATGGCTGCTCCGGCGCCCATTCAACGCGCGGAGGTGTTCTACAGGGAGCTCGAGCTCGTGCGCATCCAATGGAGCAAGCCAGAGGAGTTGGGGTTAGCTGTGGCGTCGGCAGCGGCGAGGGAGGCGGCGGCCGGAGTTCGGCCAACGGCGGGTTAGGCGATGCAGGGTGCTAGGGGAGGCGTTGGTGCGTGCTACGTGCTCCTGGTGAGGTGTGGAGCACGGTGGTGTGCCCGGCTTCGAGCCACAATGGCTCTGGCCATGACGGCGACGAGGCACGGCGGCGGCGCGCTTCGGCCGTGGTGGAAGATGGAGCTAGGGGACGGGAACAGAGGGAGCGAGCAAAGAGGAGGCAGCAGGAGCTCACAGGGAGAACGATGAGGTGGTCAGCGAGCTCGGGGGCGTCTTCGGTGCTGCGAATCGAACGGCGACGATCGCCGGCCGTGGCAATGAAGATGGCGGTGATGGCGTGGGTACAGGGCACCCAGCGTCGTATGCGCCGTGGTAGAGCTTCATGGGGTCAGGACGGAGCTCAGGGATGCGAACGGCGTCGGTGGCGACGAGCTCTGCTCGGGCAGAGAGGGAGAGAGAGCAGAGGAGAGGATGAGGCGAGGGAGAGAGTGAGAGAGAGCCAGGGGCTGCGTGGCGCTCCGTGGCGTGGATTAGGACGAAGGGCGGCCTCCAGCGCGAAGCAGGAGGTGGCCGGGGCTCTCGGGCGCGCGCCACGCCTCGCCTCTGCCTACTGGCAGAGGAAGACGACGAGCGGCGAGGTAGATGGGCTGGGCTGGGCCGCTGGAGGAGCTGGGCCAGGTAAGTGGGCGCCAGGTAAGTTCTGTTCTATTTCATATTTTTCTTCTGTTTTGTTTTTATTTAATCTTTTGCCACTGTTTTGAAATAAAACAAATTCAAAGACAGTGACAAAATTCCCCTGAACATTTTATTTAGCACAATGGAATTATACCAAAGCACATAAAAATGTTTCAGTTATTTGAACATATATTCAGTAATATTTGGATATAAGTTCAAATTCAAAATAGTATTGATTTAAATTCAAAGTCCCAAAATAAATCCTTTTAAAATGTTCATTATTTTTGGTTTGGATCAAAACCCTTGCCAAAAATATTAAAAATCTAAGAAGAGCATTTTGGAACAATGAATGAGATTTTAGGGTTTTTGCCCTTCTTTTATTTAGGGTTTTGAGGCTTCTGAATTCCTCAGTCCAGGTTTCAAAAATTTAAACATGATGCTCAGATGGAAGCAGGCATAGGACAGGCCAGAACTAGGGATGTGACAACTCACCCCCACTAAACAAGAATCTCGTCTCGAGATTCAAGCGTAGGGTAAGATGAAGGGGAAACGCAAACTAGTATAATCTTCACGATCCAGGTTGCACTTCAAATGAACGTTGATTCAATCACCATCTTTGTCTTGTCGTCTAGCTCTGAGAAATCCGGCCAGCATGACATGGAGGGAAGAAGGAGACTCTAGAAGAGTCGATCTTCTCGAAGATCGAACAACTCAGGATTAACTCACGGAATGAGACATAGCAACCTCTCTCGGGCTGAGAGACGAAGCACACATCCATAGGAATGGAGTGAAGCAGATGAGAAAGGTTCACTAGGTAGACAACAATCCCAGACTTAAGAATGTGGTGATCGGTTGTCAACATAGCGAGGAGTTGAATTGCCATGATACCATAACGATGCACCTTAGGGAAGGTGACTTGTAGATATATCCCCTTAAGTGGCAAAAAGAATTACTTTTGATTCAAAGATCATTGAAACTCTTTAAACCAACCTAAGGCAATTCTCGACCGATCGTTTGGAGGGGGTCGGTAGAATGGCATACTCGGACTTGGATGATGTGGATTACCTTGTTGAAGACAACATAATGGATGAATTTGCTTACCACCGGAAATGGAAGAGACCCATGGTAGAGTGGCACATTGGTGGTGCAGGCTGGGAACAAAATGCAAATACTGGGAATGATTCTGGTAACTGGGGAAGAACCCAACAATAGAGGGTGAATTCACTGTTTGAAAAGGTCATAGCATTGCCGAGGAAACTGAGAGCACGATACAGTCAATGTCGACGATCAAACCTAGCACTTGCGCGTGCTCTCAAGAACTTGAGCATTTCCATAATCATCAAGATTTTACCAATATCCGTGTCAAGGATCCTGGCAACACAACTTACTACCATGATGAATACCGGTGGAAGATGCAGATGCAAAGGAAGATAACACTTTCTCAGATTTCACCCTTGGCGGGGCCAAGGAAATAAAATCTGGATGATCGACCGAGAGACATTTAGCACTTCGCTTCTAATGTTCTCCTTGACATGCTAGTGTAACCCATTCATAGATATGGTTTGATAACTAGAACATCAAGTAAAGGTCGGACTTCGGGAGCAACAGAATCCATAAGGAACAGTTACGGAGGTAAATCCTATGAAATCCTTATGGGGAGGTGGCCAACTTTCTCAATCAAGATACTACAGTAATAGGTCTTCCGGCTGGGTGTGTTGGCCATGACATCCACTTTAGCGGTTACAGAGAGACCATTATTATAGTTCTTGGGAAATGTTCCAACCATCACATCTGCCTGAGATTCAGATCTGGTTGGTGTCAGGATATTCCAGACTCATCGAGTCTAGGAAGAAAAATGAAAGTTTGCAACACAAATCGACGAAATGACGTTGCGAGATCCTCGGGAAATGAACTACGATAGCAAGCTCCAAAACATGAGCTGGTTCTGCTACACACATGTGAACACGTTGTCCCAGACAAGCATGACCACATGGTAGTCTTATAATAAAACACTACCGAGTTATGGTTGGGAACCATCACCGAGGATATCAAAGTTCTTGATTAAGCCCGGGTTAGCTCTTAAAAAGAACTCCTTCTCCTAGAACAAATCAGTGAGTGGCATGGTGTGCTACAGAATTCATATGGAACGAAGATGATCAGTCTAACAGACCACAGAATACTTTGCACGTGCATGGCTGACTTGGGATGATTCTAGAGGAAACAAAAATAGACTTTCTCGAATTCACGGCGGCAACTTACATCAAATGCACGTGAATCAAAGGAAGTCACTTCTTCCATCCAAACATATACTTCATGAACAGGGCATGAAGAAAATGCTTACACAAGTTTCCAACAGTAGCTTAATGTTCAACAAAATCATGGAGGAGATAAGGATGTTGTCAATGGTCTCAACAACAATTCATCCGGGTTTCCTTTTAAAAGGAATTCCATAGTTAAGTGAACACGGTGATAGCATTGGTCAGACCAAAGAATATAATGGTGTATGCTCGAGGAAAAAACCACGAGTAGGACAACATTACGGATATCGTTGGTTCTGATTTGATTTGACGATAGCCCATACTCGAATCAAAGATTGGATAAGATAATAGATCCAGCAATTGACCATGAGGATCAACCAATGAAGATATCATCTTTCTTGAAAACACACCAACACACACACAAAAAGATATCCCTTAACATGAACTAAGTCGGACAAGCTTTCATCTTCCAACTCTCCAAGTTGTTGTTTAGCTTATCCAACTAGCTCAGGGTATCCAACACGGATTCTTGGAGAAGGGGTGGTTTACAGGAATAAACCAACTTGATCACGAGCTCAACATAACGGTCAAGGGACAACCTGGTAATACTTCCGAGAAGATATTCGGAAAATCACGAACCACCGGTATGTTACTAAGCTCGAGAATAATCTTGCTTTTCAGGGCAAGATGATATGATCAAATGAGCGAGGACTTGACAAAATCCTAACTCATCAATCAAAGAGTGCACCAGGAATATGGACTAGGTAGCACGATCAACCTTAGGGTGATGATTCAACAATCAACACACTAAGAATGAAATTATTGTCCTTTAACTACCAAGCAACAAGGTTGCTAGGAGTATTGATTTCACACATCACGATTCACTTGTCGACATTCCGGTTACAATAACACAGGAACCGAGGAATGAACAATGATGGCAAGAAGTATCACTGCAACAAGAATTCATAAGAGGGTGTGCAATTCTCACGATACTCTTGTGATGAAAGAGGGTGATACTCCGAGGTGGAACAGAACAAAAGTTGGATTGGCATTTTGGTCTGTGGAGTATGACTACTTTGACCCAATCCTGGATATGGAAGAGATACTGGAGTTTGTTTCTCCTAGTCATTCCGCGATAGAATGGCCTGACGGACCACAAGAGTAGTAGGCATCGATAACCGAACGCACACATACTCTTGACTATCAATTGATAGACGAAGGTCAGCAGACAACTAAACAGGGACAACTCAAAGGAACATATAACTTTCTGAGTTGTGGATGCATAGGTTAGTATGTCGAATCAGGTTCAACAGGTTTCTTCCGGATAACCCATGCAGAAAGGTTGAGCTGGCAGAGTCACAATATAGCATGGAGAACTCATCGAGAGCACTCTTGTTGTCATCTTTTGGTTCAGAAGAACTCCTGCCAAGAATGGTTCATGGTAGTTGGAAGAAGGATGTACCACGAACCTCGAGGACTATCGCAAAGGTTACTAATAACCTAAGGGAGCTAGCAATTAATATCAACATGAAGTAAGTAGGGTGAATCTCGGGTTCAAAAACCCAGGAATAGAATACCTACTACTAAGTGGCATCACGGGATGCTTTCGAGAATAAAAGCCAGCATCTTCACACTGGGACACACATCATGGTTAAATTACTAGATGACCCCCTAAGACACCTAGGGTCATAATAATAACTCCAACATAAGTGTCAAGGCAATAGAATACCTCAACTCAACAATTAGTGTGATTGAGCTGGCATAAAGGAACATCGAAACCAGAGGGAAAGGATTTTGCAAATGCATCAGATTATTTAGAAACCTGGGATGACTCCGATAGCATAACGGCTGTAAATGCTCAGAAAAGATTTGAGACATCCACAAAATTGGTGGCATAACCACTCAGAAGCACAATATCAAGGTTTCGAGATCAACAACTAACATACGGAAATAATAGCAACTGAGCTGAGACTTAAATCCAACAATCTTATAAGTCTACGGATTAATAACACGTGATCCTGATAGAAAGAGGAGAAAGCCTAGTTCCTTAACCCCGTAGGAAAGATAAGATGACTCAGATCAGAAGGGCATAAGGTATAAGGAGTAAAAAGAGCCTTACGTTCCATCCCACAATCAATTCCCTTACATAACTAAAGCATTTCTAGACTCGACTTCGACCAATTTGGCTTGGTAATCCTACAGGCAGTCAAGCTCTGATACCAACGCTGTCAGGACCCCGACTCAATGCCACATCGATCTAGCATGTAACACCTCATATCACTTTGCGGCCTCATGCACGGTATTCCCACGGGTGTCGCCTTACCTTTACCCAGGACCGTTTGCGCCTTTTGGCACACGTATATGACAGTGTCGCTAGCATCCATATGATAAGGAGCCCGGGCTGACATGGCTAGTCGTAAACCCAAAGTGGCACAAACTTACAGGGACAGGCATCCATGACCCAGCATCGAACGTGTCGGTCATCAGCGAGTGAATCCAGGCTGTAGCACTGGGCTAGCAGGACTCCGGTGAACCGGGCCGTAGCGGGCTAACAGGACTCCGGTATTCATCGCGTGACATTTCCCCGAAGGGACAGACACAGGAACAAAGAAGGACACATGGCGGCCAGCCTAAGTGTTCCGGAGCAGTAGCAAGCTACCATAGCTCGGTGGAAACACTAGGAGACATTTCCCGGTAAGAGAGGCTACTAAAGATAAACAACTAGATAGTCAGATCCCACACATACCAAGCATTTCAATAACATACACAATATGCTCAATATGTGCAATACAACGTGGCATCACAAAATGACTCTACGACTCAAGTAGTTTATTCAATAGGCTCCGAGGAGCGAGATATTACAAACATGGGTCTCATGACCCAACAATCAGATCATACAAGTCAAAGCACAAGCGGATGATTAACCTGTCTGAGTACAAACAACTATAAATGGAAAAGGCTTAGAAGCCTGACTATCTACCAAATCCTGCCAAGGGCACAAGATGGTAGCTGAGGTAACAAGCTAAACGTCGAAGTCCACGCGGAACTACTAGTGAGACTGAAGTCTCTCTGCAAAAACATAAATTAAGCAACTTGAGTACAAATGTACCCAGCAAGACTTACATCAGATCTATCTACATATGCATCATTTTCAACAAGGGGGGGGG
>NC_041392.1:685762473-685770626 GCF_002162155.2 Triticum dicoccoides | reverse complement strand
AACTACGACTGCAAATAACTCTTTTGAGGTGGCGCACACGAGTCCACATATTCACCATATCAATACACCACTATGGATCCGCTCCCGTCTCCCTACGAGAACGCCATCCATAGCACTCACGCTTATCTTGCGTATTTTAGAGTATCCACTTTCACTTGTCTATGAACTATGCAAGGGGTCCAAGTTTCCATATCCGAGGAATCCGGCTATTCGAATAGATGATGATAACCCTGCAGGGGTGTACTTCTTCACACACGCTCCCGCCACTTACCGCCCTGTACACGTCATGTACCTCGGCAACCTTCAAGCGGAAGCCGGGCGAGGGCGTCGGCCACGACCTGACTAACCAAACAAGTCTCTGGTCCAGGTTTATCACCTATTCGGGTTCCATCCGCAAGGAGATCCGGCCGGGGTGTCGCTTATGGCCCCAAACGATGTGTGGAGGGTTCCCAAGCCCACCAACTGGGTGCCACTTGGTACACCGGGCCACTGTGCCTAGTCTGTCCCAAGCCCACCTGTACCGGGTGCCACTTGGTAGACTACTAACACTACCTACAAACACCAGAAACTAGTTGCAACTCCTGGACAGAGATCATGTTGATTAATAAGTCGAGAGGGGCACTTAAGCATTCCAATGTGTGGTAGTAGCTGGTCATGGATCACAAACACAGAACTCAGTTCCTGAGGACGGCTGCAATGAGACAACCCACCATGTACTCCTACATGGCCTGTCACCGCTACCTTTACCAAATCGTGTTCACACACTTAGCTCACACACAGTAGGACATGTTCACACGCCTCTGATTCATCCCCCACTACTAGAAATACCACTACTAATGGCGCACCTAATATGGCCATTAATGGCGCATCACTGGTGCGCCACTGACAGCACGCCATTAGTAATTTTTACTAATGGCGCACCAGCTGGTGCGCCATTAGTATCTGGTATACTAATGGTGCACCACCTGGTGCGCCATTAGTATATGCGTGGGTGCGCCATCAGTATGCCTCCCAGTTGGCATGTACACCCAGGTGCTTTGGCATACTAATGGCGCACCACCTCTGGATGCGCCATTAGTAACCGCAGCATACTAATGGCGCACTAGCCGGTGATGCGCCATTAGTATGCACTGTCATACTAATGGCGCACTGTCGTGTGATGCGCCATTAGTATGAATATTAGGTTTTTTTTTATTTTTTTATTTTCTGTTTTTTGCACAGGTTACAAAATGTATAATTTGACAAAATATAGACAGCACACATCAACAATAGATTCATCAAATACAATAGAAGATTATCTTTGAATACAATTCATCATATTAGTCTCCGAATACAATTCATCATATTAGTCTCCGAATTAAAAAGACCGAACAAAGATAGAACATTATATTACAAGTCTTGAGACCGCGAGTAGCGAGTTTGTCTTCGCATTACAAGTCGATATCGATCATCTAAACTACCATCACATAGAAGAGAGCTGCGGTCATCACGATGAGCATCATCACGATGAAACTCGTCTTCATCCGGTTCCTCCAACGCTCCCTCCCCTCTCCCGCTAGATAGCGGGCGTATCTAGATTCGGCCTCGGCCCTAGTGGTGTACCCTTTGTAACTGTTACCGCTGAATCGGTGAACCTGTCTCCGACACTCCTCCCAGTCATCGTAGACTCCGGGAACCTTACCCTTGTACACGACATACGTCGGCATCACTATGCACTAGACAAACGAAACGTTAGTACCAATTCACAGACAATACATAAGCAATATATAATTATGCAACAGAACGATCGGAAGAGAAAAGCAAGACATTAATAGCATCGATTACATCTAAGTTGAACGACTCTCAAAACCAAAGAGACATACTACAAGTTCATTAAAGTTTAATTACAACATGAGCCAATCGATGTTTCAGAACTAGACAACTCGACTCAAGGGACCGGAGCGTGGATGAAGCCGCCGTCTATCGTGGGAGTCATGAAAGAACGGGCGTTGTCATCCTGCATTTGTAGCATTGTGTCGATGTCACTGTTGGACGGTTGATTTCTGAGGTAGAACTGCCCCGAGGTACGAAGGACATCTTGATGGATGATTTCCGCAAACTCCGACTGGATGCGAAAGAATTCTTGTCGGAGGTCCGCGTCCTGGATTGCCGACACGCTCGCGGCCCAATCTTGGAGTTTACTCGGTAGCAGAAGTTGATGATGGTCCCGTACGATCGCCCGCATCTGATGGATGGCGTAGTAGGCACCCTTCTGACCGTCAGGCGGCTGCTTGACGCAGCAGAACGTCGTATTGTGGGAGAACACGTGCTTGCCGTACTTACGAATAGGCCTGGTGAAGGTGCCTCCAGATTGGGCGTAGCCGGGGAGAACATCATCAAGAACCTTCTTGACATTTGTGTAGTCTAAGTTCGACTGACGGTCCGGGTCGAAATACGTGGCCATGGAATATTTGGGGCTTAGGAGGATGAGCGTGCAACGTGTGTCACTGCAGAAAACACGGAATGTTAAAAGAAAAACGATCGAAAAGTAAGAATTCATATGTTACGGGCCGGTTGAGGGGAGGACTTACTCGGGAAAGTAAGGCACGAGGAAGTTATCCTTATCTTGGTTTGCCAGAATGACGCCTTCGAGGTAAGAACTCGCGACTTGCCGGTCCCCAGCGCTGCCCAAGATCTTGGCACGCATGTAGAAGGGGTCGACTATCACGATGTCCGGGGTCTTGTCGCGAATGATCCGCATCTCCATACTCAGCGAAAATAGCCGAACGAAGGTGTAGTGCAGCGGATGAAGGTTAAACATAGCAAAGATGTCATCAAACCGCAGGACGATCGTACCCCCGATGTCGCCATCCACAAAGCCCTTGCCCTCTGGCACCTTGGCCACGAAAACTGGGTATGCCACATCCTTCTCTCTGAGACGCCGCTTCTCCAAAGAAAGAACACTGTCGTGCAGACTCCGCATAGCACCGGTTGCAGCATTGAGCATATTTGGTGGTAGCATCGCCCTGCCCGCCACATGCACCCTCCTCGAGATATCCTGCGGTGAAGGTGGCCCGTCCTGAGCACGGATCGTACTCGGTGCCGGCTGGCTCGCACCCTTCTTAGTCTTTCTTTTGCGTGCCTTCTTCTTCTCCTGTAATGGGACCGAGTTCTGCTCACAGACCGCCTTCTTGAGTGTGTTGGGGCTGATAATATTTCGCACCTCGCCTATCTGAGGCTCGGTGAAGTCGGCAGCTGGAGGCGTCTCCTGAGAGCTGAACGCCAGACGGCGCCTGTTGCAACTTGGCTTCTCCGCGGTACGAGCTAGATCGCACACGTCTTTTGTTGGGTTTGGTTCTTGAGAAGGAGGCCCCATGAAGTCGCCATCGTACCCATGCTCGGCAAAGTACTGATCGACGTTGCCAAATGTATCATCGTCGTCGTCGTCGTCGTTCTGATCCTATGCCATATGCATGTTTGGATCTAGTGGCATAGGGATGTCCGACACCGTTACGGCGGTCTTGCCATGGGGCCGACTTGGCGCCGGCACGACTGGCGGTGTTGTCTTTGGGGTGGTGTCCCCCGCCCCCAAACGAATCTGGCTCTTCGGCCAAAGCAGGGGCCAGCTCAGGCAGGCGCTGAGGGTCATCACGTCATCATCGTCGGCCCCGACGGGTCGAATCGGAGGTAACAAGTCGTCGCAGCCTGGCAGCACCCGAACCAGTTGAACCCTAAACAAGTTGGGTGGCATCTGGGTACCGTGGAACAAGGGGTTGCCCGGTTGAACGATTTTGCCCTTGGCGACATCGACCAACTCGTTGTTCACGAAGTGGAGGAGAGTGCACGGAACGTCGGCGGGCGCCCTGCGAAAACATGTAGGGCGTCAGGGATGCCCAGTCAAAGGCAAGGAGATGAAGTCCTCGGCCGAGAGAGGCTTAATTAGTTACCGTGATGATGGCGTCGAGCTCGGCTAATGTCGAGGCACCGCCAACGGCGGGCGTGCAGTTGACGGAGCGGCCGCTTGCTGAAGAGGTGCCGGCCGGCGTACACCCGGGTGCATTAAGCTCCCGTGCCGGCGTCGGAGACACCAATGCCGCCTCCGCCGGAGGCACCAATGGCCCCGCCATCGCATTATGCGAGTTGCTGGCCGTGAAGCTAGGAATCGGGGGCGGCCCCTGTTGGCCGCCCGCAATCCACGCACTCAACCCCGAGATCAAGGTAGGCACAAGGGCGGTGATCGTCGCTCCGAGTCGTTGTTCCACTTGCTCTTGGACAATCTCCGGAATCCGCGCCACCTGTGCCTTGAGTTCTTGAACCTCTCGCGCCTGGCTTTCCGAGCTGGTCTTTTTCTCCTTCCGCACACCAGCGGTATAGTATGACCCCCATTTTGTCGACAAGCCTTTGCCGGCCACATGACCAGCTGACGTCGGCTTACTGAGCTTATACTTGTTCTTCATTATATTCAACCCCCTATTTAGAGTGGTGTCCCAAGGGTTGCTCTGAGTCGACCCCGCGCTACTGCTTTCAGTCGCTTGCGGAAGGAATGCGAACCATTTAGAAATTCGGCTTCATTAATTAGAATGCAACCATATGGAGCTAATTACACGGGGGTGCATTCCTTACCGGAACAAGCTCAAGCCGCCTGGTCTTCGGATCCGTGGTAAGCTCCTTTGTTTTCGGGTCCTTCTTGTACCGGGCCCTGACAAAGTTCCTGGTCTGCTTGTCACCGTATTTATCGAAGAGGGGCGGTAGGCCTTGCTCGGCACGGTCCGCCTCCTCCTTGTCCCATATAGGCTCCGCCACTCTGTAGCCGCCGGGACCGAGTGTGTGTTCCCCTATGTTCAGCTCCCGCATTTGTTTCCCCCACTCACTTGATTGGGAGCTTGCGGTGCTCGAGCAATTGATCTTGAAGTCGTTGTAGTCATCTTCGGTGATCGAAGGATTTTTCTCCTTGATCTTCTCATAACTCTCACCTTTCTCGATCATTCTCTTCACATTGCTTTTCCAAGTAGACAGGGCCTTGCTCATCTTCGTGAGGGCAGCATTGTTCACTTTATTCCCTTTGAGGCTTGTGTTTTCGAATTCAGCGGGGAACTTGTATCGTTCGTGCAGCTTCGTGAAGAGGAGGTGGCGCAAATTCCCCCGGTCAGGATGCCTCAGGTTCTCGGTGTTGATCGAGACGGTGCTCCGGACAATGCACCCGAGCTGAAGCGAGTACCCCTTGACTATTCGTTCGGGCGCCGTTGGATTCCCGTTGGAGTCCACTTCAGTAACTTCCTCCTTGAGGGTGCGGAGCACGATCGAGCGCCGGTCCTTCCGTTGCCTCTTCGGCTGGCTGCTATCTGTGCGTGCGCCGCCATCATCAGTGGTGGCATCCTCGGCGGCACCATCAGTGGTGGCATCAGTGTGGTCATCCTCGGAGGCACCATCCGTGGTCTCAGGATCGGTGGGGAAGGCGGCGGCCTCATACAAGTGAGGTTGTTCCTCCATCTCCTGGGACAGCTCCCAGAATGCCTTGCCGCCCGAACCCCCGGCCTCATCATTGTGGGCCATGTTTCTCTCTAAATAGAAACAAAGTTTGGTCAAAAAGTTGGTTATTGTCAAGGAACAAGATCATGGTCTCATCATTTAGGGTTTGTCGACACCGAGGCATCCTAAAATCTAAGCTTTTATCATTGAGGGTTTTTCGACGCCAAGGCACCCTAAAAGCCTAACTTTTCATCATTTTGGTTTTTATCGACACCGAGGCACCCTAAAAGCCATGCATTAGTCACAAGTACGCCGGGGCACTTGATCCTACTTAATTAACTACTAAGATACCCCGGCCCATGCATTAGTCACAAGTACCCCATATGTCCTATTTTTAGCAAAGTCATGCTAAAATTCACGGAAAATTTCAGCATGACCTTTGCTGAAAATAGGACATATGGAGTACCCGAATTTGCCGGAACGGAAGTTAATCGACATTCCAGCAAACTCAAGGGCCTCTCGGGGTACCTGCAAAATCATCACGACACGATGGTCGGAGACAAAACCCAGCAAACTAGCAAAATCATCACAAATTGTTTTCTGTTAAAGATGATCATCATCTTTACAAGTCTTTCTCAATGTGATCACAAGTAATTCAGAGGCATCACATATATACTAATTAATCAACTGCAATCAGGAGACAGTTTCTTCTTCTAAGTCCATCTCACGGTTCGCTGAATTAAGAAAAATACATCATCATTTCAGAAAACTTACGCAAACCACTCAAAACAGGAAGAAGAAGAAAAACACATTTCAGAAGGAAAAAACTGCATGCAAAAATAGCTTTCAACTTAACTCGAATGCTTGTATATATCATTATAAAAATTGGGTGCTAACTGACGCAAACTTTTGATAATCATTCAGAGCAGCTCAACAAACTTTGAACAAGCAGGACTCATGGCCAAATTAAAGTAGAGTAATCCTACGGTGCATTTCCGATAAATCCATGGATGGATGTACGTATCACTACAGATTGAACACAACATTTCCATTAATTTTTTCTCCAACTGGTAGTATAATAACTATACTCTAATTCAGTAAGTAATTTAATCTCTGGGCCAAGACCTACAAGTAGATTAATTGACTAAGGAGGAGAAAAAGACCTGCGGCGGCTCTCCATGTTTGCGAGAACCCTTGCAATCTACCCCCTCTGTGTCAAAATATAAGTCATTTTTGACACTATCATAGTGTCAAAAACCGTCTTATATTTTGATACGGAGGGAGTATTTCATAGTTTATATCTATTTGTGAGCCACTTATCCCTTGCTCCCAATGCTGCTTCAAGTTGTACTCTTTGTTGAGATGGCTAGCGAAGATTTATTTGACCAATTTATATGCTACTCAAAAGAGGATATATGCTACAGGAGTACATGTACTTCTCTGAACTGAAGTGTAACCATTTATTTGTCAAAAGTTTCTGTACATATCTATTCCCAGGTCGTACAATATTTTGACATCCAAGTGTGCAGCAAGACATTCACAAACAGAGCAGCAACATACAGTTCCAAGTTTTAAGTTCCAGGACAGGCCCACACTGTCGTTCCTAATTCAGAGATGTGATTCAGCATTTGTTCAAAACTAACACTTGCATATATACCAGCAGATACTGCCGTCAAGTTGCAGTTATTCCTCACAGGTATGTGCTAGTGTAACATGCTCTGTAGTATGTTGCTCTATGACTCATAAGCACAAGGTGCTTACTTTTCTTCCCATGATGTGACCATTACATCAGCTGATTACCTCCCACTAGACTACATTTCTTCCACATAGAAGATAAGAAGAAAAAACTACTACCTCCGTTCCTAAATATAAGTCTTTCTAGAGATTACACTATGGACTACATGTGGATCAAAATGAGTGAATCTAGACTCTAAAATGTGTCTATATACATCTGTATATAGTTTGTAGTGGAATATCTAAAAAGATTTATATTTAGGAACGGAGGGAGTAGACTTCATTTCCTCTGCACCGGTTCTTGTCTGTGTTTGATACTACTTGCTCCACTCACTCGCTCACTCAGTAACCGGCTGGAACTTACACTGACTTGGTTGCAGTCATGGATCTCTGTTATCCATAGCGGGAGACAAGTAGCAGAGAGGCCAGTTGTGCACAAACCTACAGGGAAAGAAAAAAAGGAGCTTCCAAACAGTTCAGATCTTCAAGTATGAGTGTATGTGAATTCATTGCTGCTACTAACTGGGTTGTCAATGATCACAAAGGCTGGCCTTTTCTCAGCGGTGCTCTGCTCACTTCTTTTCCTACAGTTCACTGCTGCTTTTTGAATATGATAATCCGTGATTGCAGCTGCACGCGTGCTCTGCTAACACATGACTATAGTGGATATTGAGTATACTCTGCATGTGCAGCTGCATAGAACAAGAGAGTAATGCCATGGGAGGTGGCCAAAGTGTCAAGCCAGCTTTGACATTATTACTCCACAACATTGTCCTCTCTGTGGATGAACTAGTGCAAAGAAGAAGACAGTAGGCAATCTAACCTTGGCCACTACTAGTTGGTAACCTTAGTGCCATCATTCGGGCCTTGTGTTAAATTATAGGGGGAGAGGAGGAGGGGGAGCTCACGGGGGCGACGAGGTCCGGGTGGTGGTGTGGGTGCTCCGGCGACGGTGGTGTGGACGGGGCGGC
>NC_041392.1:685759040-685760772 GCF_002162155.2 Triticum dicoccoides | reverse complement strand
TGAAATACAATCGAGAAATGAAGGCTATGATTTAAATACAATCGATCTTAGCTAGCTATCTGTTCACAATCTTCTTGCCCTTCTTTTTCGCAAATGGAGTTCTTCTGTGGAACGGACGTCCTTTAGGTAGGGTGGTCCTGCTTCTTCTTGTGGTGTATGCTGCTACTTCATCATCGTCGTCATGTTCGATCCTCGGGTCGCCGTACTTGTCGAAGTCTTGCTCATTGGCTACTCCATCCATTCCGATGATCTTCCTTTTGCCTCTCCTCACGACAACACGACTGGGCTTTGGCGGGTCGGTAATGAAGAAGCATTGGTCCACTTGGGAAGCCAGTACCCATGGCTCATTTTTCGCGGTGACGTTTGCGCCCGCGGTCTTGGATTTGGCTTCGGGTATAACCATGGTGGTGAAATACCGGTCTTCTTTTATGACGTTCTTGGCCCATCTGACACGGAACATCGGGACCTTCTCTCCAGCCTAGCTCAGCTCCCAGATCTCCTCGATCCTTCCGTAGTATCTGTCCTTGTCGTTACCGGTGTAGGATTCCATCGTTACCCCGGAGTTCTGATAACCATCGCTCTTCATGTCCTTGGCCTCGGTGTAGAATGTGTAGCCGTTGATATCGTACGCCTCATAGGTCATCAAGTTGTGCTCGGCGCCCTGTAACAAGGCGAATATGAGTTGTTCTTCCGCGGAAGAATCCTCATGTAAAGGGTACGACAGAAGCTTATGCTTGAACCAACGCGTGAAACATGAGTTGTGCTATTTGAGTATATCTCTGTCCGTCCTCTGTTGGCCTCGGTCATTGTACGTCTTTTTAATAAAGGTTTTGTGCTCTACCAACCAAGGATCGACCACGTCTATGTGTTGTAGCGCGACTAGGTTTGCTCTTTCAAAGTCGGCGAGTCGACCCTCGAAGTCGACATGCATTTCGCGGCGACCCTCACGGTGACCCCATCCAGCGAGCCTGCCGAGGTGCCTGTTGACGGGCAGACCAACGGGGTTCTCGATGCCTAGATAATTCGTGCAGTAGGAGATGCACTCTTCGGTCAGAAAGCCCCTGGCTATGCTTCCTTCTGGACGTGACATGTTGCGAACGTATCCTTTGATGACACCATTCATCCTTTCGAACGGCATCATGCTGTGCAGGAACGTCGGCCCGAGTTGGATGATATCCTCCACTATATGGACCAGCAGATGCACCATAACGTCGAAGAATGCGGGCGGGAAGTACATCTCAAGCTCGCATAGTATCACCATGATCTCTTCCTGTAGCCTTCTGAGTTGCCTCACGCCAATCGACTTTCGAGAGATGACGTCGAAGAAGTTGCATAGGCCAAATAGCGTTTCACGGACGTGCGCGTCCATGATCCCGCGGATTGCAACTGGAAGTATCTGCGTCATCAGCACGTGACAGTCGTGAGACTTCATCCCGCTGAACTTCTGCTTCGCTGGGTCTAGGTATCTGCTTATCTTCCCCGCGTAACCGTAAGGAAGTTTTACTCCTAGGAGGCAGGTGAAAAACTGCTCGATCTCCTCCTGACTTAGAGTGAAGCACGCGGGAGGGTAGTCATTTCCGGTCTTCTTGGCCTTTTTGCCTTTGCGACGACTTTCTATGTCCTGCTTCGCCTCATCATCATCATCATCATCATCATCATCATCATCATCATCATCATATATAGCGTGAAGCTCCTGCCTGATGCCCATTGATTTCAAGTCTGCCCTTGCTTT
>NC_041392.1:685752810-685757619 GCF_002162155.2 Triticum dicoccoides | reverse complement strand
CCAAAATTCTCGCCGAAACGGAAATGAATCAACATTCCGGCAAAATATTGGCAACTATCGCATATCAAATACCGGTACACCTCCAAACACAAACACATATGCAACACCACAAACATATGCAACACCACGAACATACATAGATCTAGCTAGGCCGTAAAAAGTGCATGTGCACATTGTTGTAAGGAGAACAACCTAAATATAGCTTCCCCCCTTACTTACCTATTAAAACAAGGTAATTTAACCACTTAATTTGAATGAATCTATGGTGGAAATGAGGTGAAAAAGAGGAGGCACCCGAGACAAGGAGGAGGTGGAGAGAATGAAGTGGGGAGAAAGTGAGTGTGTGGGTAGGAGAGGTTGTCCCAAATATCTTGTTGCTGCCCACTTACTAATGGCACACCTCTTGCATGGTGCGCCATTAGTACTTACAACTACTAATGGCGCACTTGGGCAGGATGCGCCATTAGTATGTTTGGATAGGCGCACTAGTTCAAAAAAAAAGTTTCTATACTAATGGCGCACCTGCTGCCTAGTGCGCCATTAGTAGTTACAACTACTAATGGCGCACTTTGCCGGGATGCGCCATTAGTATGTTTGGACAGGCGCACTAGTTAAAAAAAATTGATACTAATGGCGCACCCGTAGCATGGTGCGCCATTAGTTGTTTAAACTCTAATGGCGCATCAGATAGTGGTGCGCCATTTGTATATACTAATGGCGCACCATCTTTCTGGTGCGCCATTAGTGTCAATCCCATCTATAGCCATTTTCCTAGTAGTGCCCGATGAATCAGACCTGACTCAACTCTAAGCAATAGCAGGCATGACAGACAAACATGAATGAGTAGGCACAACAGGGCTCAAACAACTCCTACTCATGCTAGTGGGTTTCATCTATTTACTGTGGAATGACAGGTCATGCAAAGGATAAAGGGGTTCAGCTACCGCAGCAAGTAACAATATGTCGTTGTTGTCCAAATGCAGTAAAAGAGAGCAGGAGCGAGAGAGTGGGATTTTATCGGAATGAACAAGGGGGTTTTGCTTGCCTGGCACTTCTAAAGATAACATTGAGTCTTCATCGGTGTCAACGATCACATCATCGGTACAACGTCTACCGAGGGGAACAACACCGGCAAACACAGAAGAAACACGATCAATGCAATGCACAATATGATGCATACTATGACATGGCAATATGAATGTGTTTTGGGCTAATGCACTTGGCTATGATTTAAATGAAGTTGGTTTGAATACATGATTCAAATTCCAACTCCATATATGATTATTTAAATGCCCTTAATATGATTTGTGCTAAACAGCATCTATAAGTTGTTCTAACATGCATGAAAATGGTACAGATGGATTCCTTGAATTTTTCTGATAATTTTTCATATATAAATTATTTGATTTGGAGTTACGGTTAATTTTCTATGATTTATTGAAGTTTTAGCTATTTCTGGAATTTCCTGAATAATAATAAATCCAAAAATGATTTATGGCCTCAGCACCACGTCACTGTGACGTCAGCAGAGTCAACTGGGCTGGTCCGGGTCAAACCTAACCAGTGGGGCCCACTGGTCAGTCACTACGGCTAATCCTAATATAACTTAAACCTAACCTAGTTTAATTAGTCGGGCCGGGCCCGCATGTCAGTGAGTCAGTGGCTTAATTAAACTTAGTTATTAACTTAACCAAGAGTTAGCAGGGGACGGGCCCACACGTCAGTGACCCAGGGGGGTCAATTCCCTGGTCAACCGGGCTAATCCACCGGCGTCTAGCCGCCGGCAACGACCAGACGCGGCGGTGGCTCGCCGGGATGGCTGCTCCGGTGCCCATTCGACGTGCGGAGGGGTTCTACAGGGAGCTCGAGCTCGTGCGCATCCAATGGAGCAAGCCAGAGGAGTTGGGGTTAGCTGTGGCGTCGGCAGCGGCGAGGGAGGCGGCGGCCGGAGTTCGGCCAACGGCGGGTTAGGCGATGCAGGGCGCTAGGGGAGGCGTTGGTGCGTGCTACGTGCTCCTGGTGAGGTGTGGAGCACGGTGGTGTGCCCGGCTTCGAGCCACAGTTGCTCTGGCCACGACGGCGACGAGGCACGGCGGCGGCGAGCTTCGGCCGTGGTGGAAGATGGAGCTAGGGGACGGGAACAGAGGGAGCGAGCAAAGAGGAGGCAGTAGGAGCTCACAGGGAGAACGATGAGGTGGTCAGCGAGCTCGGGGGCGTCTTCGGTGCTGCGAATCGAACGGCGACGATCGCCGGCCGTGGCGATGAAGATGGCGGTGATGGCATGGCTACAGGGCACCCGGCGTCGTATGCGTCGTGGTAGAGCTTCATGGGGTCGGGACGGAGCTCAGGGATGCGAGGAGGGAGCGAGGGGGTGGCTGTGGCCGCGGCGAACGGCGTCGGTGGCGACGAGCTCCGCTCGGGCAGAGAGGGAGAGAGAGCAGAGGAGAGGATGAGGCGAGGGAGAGAGTGAGAGAGAGCCAGGGGCTGCGTGGCGCTCCGTGGCGTGGATTAGGACGAAGGGCGGCCTCCAGCGCGAAGCAGGAGGTGGCCGGGGCTGTCGGGCGCGCGCCACGCCTCGCCTCTGCCTACTGGCAGAGGAAGACGACGAGCGGCGAGGTAGATGGGCTGGGCTGGGCCGCTGGAGGAGCTGGGCCAGGTAAGTGGGCGCCAGGTAAGTTCTGTTCTCTTTCATATTTTTCTTCTATTTTGTTTTTATTTAATCTTTTGCCACTGTTTTGAAATGAAACAAATTCAAAGACAGTGACAAAATTCCCCTGAACATTTTATTTAGCACAATGGAATTATACCAAAGCACATAAAAATGTTTCAGTTATTTGAACATATATTCAGTAATATTTGGATATAAGTTCAAATTCAAAATAGTATTGATTTAAATTCAAAGTCCCAAAATAAATCCTTTTAAAATGTTCATTATTTTTGGTTTGGATCAAAACCCTTGCCAAAAATATTAAACAACTAAGAAGAGCATTTTGGAACAATGAATGAGATTTTAGGGTTTTTGCCCTTCTTTTATTTAGGGTTTTGAGGCTTCTGAATTCCTCAGTTCAGGTTTCAAAAATTTAAACATGATGCTCAGATGGAAGCAGGCATAGGACAGGCCAGAACTAGGGATGTGACAAAGTCAATCACATCATTCTCTAATGACGTGATCCCGTTAATCAAATGAAAACTCATGTCTATGGTTAGGAAACATAACCATCTTTGATTAACGAGCTAGTCAAGTAGAGGCATACTTGAGGGACTCTTGGACTAAGGGGTCCTCGGGCGTCCGACCTATCGGACATGGGCCGGACTGATGGGCTGTGAAGATACAAAGACTCACGACTCTACCCGTGTCCGGATGGGACTCTCCTTGATGTGGAAGGCAAGCTTGGCGTCCGAATATGAAGATTCCTCTCTCTGTAACTGACCTTATGTAGCCCTAGATCCCTCCAGTGTCTATATAAACCGGAGGGCTAGCTTCATAAACATAGATCCTCATAATCATAGTCAAGCAGGCTACACTTCTAGGGTTTAGCCATTACGATCTCGTGGTAGATCAACTCTTGTAATACTCATATTCATCAAGATCAATCAAGCATGAAGTAGGGTACTACCTCCATAGAGAGGGCCCGAACCTGGGTAAAACATTGTGTCCCTTGCCTCCAGTTACCATCGACCTTAAACGCATAGTTCGGGACCCCTACCCGAGATCCGCCGGTTTTGACACCGACATTGGTGCTTTCATTGAGAGTTCCACTTTGCTGTCGTCAAAAGGTTCGCTGGCTCCTTCGACCATCTAAAAAACGCTGTCCAAGGGGAAGTCTTCCTTCTCGGACAAATCTTCGTATTCGGCGGCTTCGTACTGCGGGCCAACTCGCTTGCCCATCTGGAGCAGATCGAAAGCTATGTCCCGGCCATCAGGTCAGATTTGGAAGCTTGAATTACGTCACGGATATCAGCAAAGACTTGGTCTTCGACGGATTCGAGACCACGGCAGCTGCGCCCTCCCACCACGATGAACATGATCAAAATCTGTCATCGGACCATACCCAGGAGATAGTACCTGTAGCTGCTCTGGCCTCAGATCCGGAGCAGATCGCGCCATCCAAGGATGGGAAGCTCAACCCCGCCGGGGAAGCCGCAGACCCATCGGCATTGGAGCCGCACACAAACCTAACTTCAGGTGACATCTGTGTGACGGGAACCATGGACTCGTCTCCGGCTACAGGTTCCGAATCGTGTGCGTCTGCGTACTTCGATCTTGATCGGTCATCGATCGTCGAATTCAGCTCCGCAGACTTCTACTGGCACTCGCCTTTCACTACTAGAAAAGGGCTATAGATGATATGGCCACTAATGGCGCACCAGACATGTGGTGTGCCATTATTATATACTAATGGCGCACCATGTATAGGTGCACCATTAGTGTCCAAATACTAATGGTGCACCACATCCACGGTGCGCCATTAGTAACAATTTTTTTTCATTTTTTTTCAAAACTAGTAATGGCTCACCAGTGGATAGTGCGCCATTACTAGTTAAACTAGTAATGGTGCACCACATCCACGGTGTGCCACTAGTAAATTTTTTCAAATTTTTATTCAAAATTTTTAATTTAATTTTTCAAAACTAGTAATGGCGCTCCAGTGGACAGTGCGCCATTACTAGCTAAAACTAGTAATGGCGCATTGTCAACTGGTGCGCCATTACTAAGTTTTTTTCAAAAAAAACTCAGAATTTGTGTTTTTTTTCAAAACTAGTAATGGCGCACATGGGTGTGGTGCGCCATTACTAGTTTACTAGTAA
>NC_041392.1:685724312-685752163 GCF_002162155.2 Triticum dicoccoides | reverse complement strand
AAATTGATGGAAATGTCAGAAAAATAAAAGAAAATAAGTTTCCCATGTGATATGTGGTCTAGTTGTTGGGAAAACTTACAAATATGAATTTCGACTTTATTTGCAAAATCTCTCTGGAATTTGTAAAATGGGCATAACTTTTGCATACGAACTCGGATTAAAAAGTTTTCTATATGAAAAATCATCTACTCGAAAAGTTACATCCAAATTTCAAAATCCCCAAAAACCTAACAGAAAAAAAGTTACGGGGCTTCTAAGATCCAGAGGCAAAAAAATTCAAAAAATTTCAAACTTACTAGTGGCGCACCGTATGCTAGGTGCGCCACTAGTAACAGAAAAAAAAATTGGTTTCAAAAAAATTTGAATTATTTTTCAAAATATGATACGTAATATGACCGGGAAGTTTGAAATATTTTTTCAAAATTTCATCATACTCATGAACTAAGTCCTACACATCAGCAAGGTTTAATAGGATTGATATGATAGATATATCAACAATTGCCTGTGAAGTGAGGTGGTGCTGGGGTTGGATAGAACTACGAAGTTAGGCGTGCTTGGGTTGGAGTAGTGTGTGGATGGGTGACCTTTTGGGGAGTTTGACCACAGAGTGTGATTTGACCCGATATTAAGCCATAGTTACCCGAGATTAAGAATTTTTTTTAAAAAAAATTGCTACTAATGGCGCACTGCTGCGTGGTGCGCCATTAGTATACCGGTGGTGCGCCATTAGTAAAAAAATCTAATGGTGTGGTGCTAGTGGCGCACCTGTAGTGCGCCATTAGTAGCGAAAACAGGTGCGCAACTAGCAGCCCTTTTTCTAATAGTGTTTTGGCGACTTGTTAAACTCGTTAAGAGCACTATCCTTAACGGAGGGCTCACAACTGAATTATATTTGGTTCGAAATTTGACCCGAGATTAAGCATATTGACCCGAGATTAAGCCATAGTTACCCGA
Source organism: Triticum dicoccoides (assembly GCF_002162155.2). Lineage (NCBI taxonomy): Eukaryota > Viridiplantae > Streptophyta > Magnoliopsida > Poales > Poaceae > Triticum > Triticum dicoccoides. The sequence goes on along the minus strand of NC_041392.1, from coordinate 685,751,209 downwards.
GATTAAGAATTTTTTTTAAAAAAATTGCTACTAATGGCGCACTCCTGCGTGGTGCGCCATTAGTATACCAGATACTAATGGCGCACCTGTAGTGCGCCATTAGTAGCGAAAACAGGTGCGCCACTAGCAGCCGTTTTTCTAGTAGTGTTTTGGCGACTTGTTAAACTCGTTAAGAGCACTATCCTTAACGGAGGGCTCACAACCGAATTATATTTGGTTCGAACTGGAGGATGATGACGGAGAATTTCGCTTCCCACGCACCTCCCACTTCATAGCCAGTGCCGAAGACTTAACCGACATGCTCAATTACGGCTCCGAAGACATCGACGGTATGGACGACGATGTCGATGAGGAGCAGGGCCAAAACCCGTACCGGATGTTGGACGGCCACCACTTCTTATGACGTGTACATGGTGGATACACCTAAAAGAACTCACGAAGAAGATCTAGTCGAGGATGAACCTCCTGTGATACAGCCAAAACGTGGGCATCAGCGGCGCCGCTCTAAGTCGCGTCATGAAAAAGACAGCAACACCGGCACAGGAGACGATAACACTCCGGACGGCGCCGAAGACAGAGAAGATCCCGACGAACGAACTGTCAAACAGGACGATCGGGAAGATGGACAAGTTAGCCCTAATGAACATGTTATAAACAAAGACTCGGAGTATAGCAGTTATCTCCCACTCTCCGAGGAGGAGGTGAGCCTTGGCAACATGGATTTTATCATACCTGAGGAACCTGTCGAGCAGGAGCGCTTTAAGCGCCAGCTAATAGCCACTGCAAGGAGCCTGAAAAAGAAGCAGCAGCAGCTTCAAGCTGACCAAGATCTGCTCAATGATAGATGGACCGATGTCCTAGCAGCCGAAGAATACGGCCTCAAGCGCTAGCAAAAAGCTACCCAAAGCGCAAATTGCTACCTCAGTTCGACGACGAGGCACCAGAGCCCGTACCATCATCACGTAATGCGGTCGACCGACCGCCACGTGGTCAGGATAAAATGGCAACTCAAGCCGAACACCAGCCCGCCCCGCCTCATCGTAAAGGCAGAGATAAAACAAGTCGTGGTTATACATATGACCTTCGACATGACCCGGACAATAGAGCAGGACATACCAGATCAATGTACGGATCACGAGGACATGCCCAGACATGTGACGACGGCTATCTACTCGAACGTGACAAGCCTAGTCATGCGCGGGCCAAAAACCGCAGACGGACTCCATCGGAGCTACGTCACGATGTGGCCCGATATAGAGGCACCGCACACCCTCTTTGCTTCGCTGACGAAGTAACAAAGCATGAATTCCCAGAAGGGTCTAACCCGTGAATATTGAATCATACGATGGAACAATTGATCCCGCCATGTGGATTGAGGATTTTCTTCTCCATATCCATATGGCCCATGGAGATGACCTCCACGCCATCAAATACCTTCCGTTAAAACTCAAAGGGCCAGCTCGACACTGGTTAAATAGTCTGCCCGAAAACTCTATTGGCAACTGGGAGGATTTGGAAGACGCCTTCTGCGACAACTTCCAAGGTACATATGTCCGGTCACCAGATGCCGATGACTTAAGCCATATAGCTCAACAACCCGGAGAGTCAGCCAGGAAATTCTGGACTAGGTTTCTAACCAAAAAGAACCAGATCGTCGACTATCCGGATGTCGAAGCCCTAGCGGCCTTTAAACACAACATCCACGACGAATGGCTCGCCCGCCACCTCGGCCAAGAAAAGCCGAAGTCCATGGCAGCCTTCATGGCACTCATGACCCGCTTTTGTGCGGGTGAAGATAGTTGGCTGGCCTGTAGTAAAAAACAATGCAAGCAACGCCAGCACATCTGAAGCCAGAAATAGCAACGGCAAGTCCTGACGCAACAAACACAAGCGTCAAAACAAAAATGACAACACTGATGATACGACGGTCAATGCCGGATTCAATGGCTCTATGTCCGGCCAGCGGAAGAAGCCATCCAAAAAGAACAATTCAGGATCATACAACTTGGACTGCATACTCAATCGTCCGTGCCAGATCCATGGAACCCCAGACAAACCACCCAATCATACCAACAGACATTGTTGGGTTTTTAAATAGACCAACAAGTTAAATGCCGAAAGCAAGGAGAAGGGATCGCATAGCAAGGACGACGATGAGGAGCCCCGGCCACCGAACATAGGGGGACAGAAGAAGTTTCCCCCTCAGATCAAAATGGTGAACATGATATACGCTACCCACATCGCCAAGAGGGAGCGCAAGCGCATGCTCAGGGACGTCTACATGATAGAGCTAGTTTCCCCAAAATTTAATCCATGGTCTTCATGGATGATCACTTTCGATCATCGAGACCATCCAACCAGTATCCATCACGGTGGTATAGCCACACTGGTCCTGGAACGAGTAATTGATGGGTTCCACCTGACGCGAGTCCTGATGGACCATGGCAGCAGCCTCAACCTGCTCTATCAGGATAGAGTGTGCAAAATTGGCATTAATCCATCGCAGATCAAGCCCACAAAGACTACCTTTGAAGGAGCCAGACCAGATGTAGAGGCCCGCTGTATGGGCTCAATCACACTAGAGGTTGTCTTCGAATATCTGGATAACTTCGAAAGCAAGGAGTTAATCTTCGATATCGTCCCTTTTCGTAGCGGTTATCACACATTGCTTGGAAGAACCGCATTTAATCGATTCAACATAGTGCCACACTACGCTTATCTCAAGCTCAAGATGCCCGGACCATGCGGCGTGATAACAATTAATGGAAACACGGAACGCTCCCTCCGCACCGAGGAGCACACCGTTCCCTTAGCAGCAGAAGTACAGAGAGGCCTTTTCAAGCAGAACATTAATTCGACGGTCGAGCTCCCGAACACTGTCAAGAGAGTCCGGACTATTCTGCAGTAGGACAGCTTGGCTCGTCAAGAGCTCAACTAGCAATTCGGCCTCCGTCCCAGTCCCGACCAAGTGGCGGCAATTGTTCCGCACGTACATACCTACGCACTCAAAATACCATGGGCATGGATGGAGGCATAACTAGCTTGTGATCCACCATGCAACTCGACTGCCCCGGACACATGTACTTTCATTGTTTCCTCTTTTCTCCTTTTTAGGTTTCTTTTTCACAGGCCTTCCCTGACGGCTTGACCATCGGTTCTTCTCGAAGGATAAATACACGAAGACGACAAGAAGCATGGACATACTCTAGAATTTTTAGGTGGCTTCTTTAACGATCCCTTTTCCTGTTCTCAGGACCCACATGCCGCTCTCCCTTGGTTAAGGCATATCAAATAGCCTTCTGCTTATTGCACTACTTGTATAAATGCGCTTTAATGCACTAATGAAGTGATAATGGAAACAGTTTGCGGCCCAAATTTTACGGCTTTAGCTTACTACCCTTTCTTCCTTTTTTCTCTTTCTTGATAACTTTATCAAATAGCACTCGTACACTTTGGTACGTTTCAATTTTCCAAGGGCTTCATAGCGCCCCACAACACAGCAACAAAGTCCAAACACTTTTTATAGTATAGTTCGGCACCCCGAATTTAGCACTATATGCATTGGCTCCAAATCATGTCTTTGGTCAATAGTTGGGTTGTCCGGCTCCTATGCTTGGTATGTTACATTCTGTTATATCGGCTAGGGTAGTAAAGGGAGAACTACTGCCATTGTGCCCTGGTTTACTCGGAGGAGTACCTCAGTAGAGAAAGCCTAAAACTGACTATCATGATGTGGCGAGAGCTGGTCAGCTCTTCGAAGGTCACAAATCATTAGAGATTTTTTGCACATTACGCGAGGGATCGTACTTACCTGATCAGGTGTTTACATCATCCTAGTTCAGATACTAGGGGCTGCACCTATATTTTTATTGTCAAATTCCTATGGCTAAGTGATGGTGCTAAAGCCGCATAGTCCGATTGCCTGGTTTGTCGCGCTAAACATCTCCTTCAAGGACGAAATTAACAATTGGATCAAGAGTGTTTATATTACATCCTGCACACCCCCGTACTACCTACATGGGGGCAGAAGCCGACAACTGGCCAACTCTCAGATTTCATACAACACGGCCGCACAGGAGGTGAATTTTTTTAAATAACAAACATTATATTACATAATGACTTTGTTTCATCATAAAAGGTAGAGACAACATGAATGTATTCGTTCAAAAATAATGTCTTGCGCGCATTGCGTCGCCACAATACGAGACCCCTCCAGGACGTCTTCAAAATACCGCCCGGGCATGCGGTGCTCCTTGCCCTCAGGTGGTCCCCCGGTCGTAAGCCTGACGGCGTCCATCTTTGTGCACCACACCTTGACGCCAGCGACGGCCATGCGCGTGCTCTCGATGCAGACTGACCGTTTGATGACGTCCAGCCGAGGGCAGGCATTCGCCAGCCGCTTCATGAGCCCGAAGTAGCTGTCGGGTATAGCTTCAGCAGGCCACAGCCGGATTATTAAATCCTTCATGGCCAGTACGGCCACCCTATGCAACTCGACCAACTATTTTAGCTGATCGCTAAAGGGCACTGGATGTTCTGGCGCAAGATATTGCGACCAGAACAGCTTCTCAGTAGAGCTCCCTTCAATAGGGGAACTCCAAATCTGGGTTAGTAAGAGATATTTCTTCTTCACATATTTTCTTTGCATACTAAACGCCTTACCCACCGCGATTTTCTTGGCCTCCTGGATCTCCTGGAGGGCGCCCTGGGCCTCAATCCGGGCCTCTTCCGCGCTTCGGCGTGCCGTAGCGAGTTCGGTCTCTCGAGCCGGAATGTCGCGCTCCAAGGATTCACATTTCTTCACCACATCCTGGAGCTCTTGCTGGACCTCATCAAACCGGGCCTCATGCTTCTCATGGGCAGCTTTTTCCTTGGCAGATTTCTCCTCGGCCTGGGCCAGGGCCTATTTAAGGACCTCGACCTCGGTCGCCGCTCCTACACATATCATGACACTATGGTCAACATGCATTATTTATTCTTTCTGAATATACAGCCAGTCAGTACATGCCTTGCTTGTCTGCTAGCTAGTTCCTCGCTTGGCCGCGCTCCTCCTCGGCCCGCTCCAGTCTCTGCTTTAGCCCAGAGACTTCGGTAGTGTGTGAGGTTGTGGCCAGCAACGACGCATGCTTATTCATATAAGACATATTTAGTTAGTTTCTTCTGAAAATAAATTGATCCTCTATCCGGCTCTTCTTTCCGAACACCGGATAGTGTCTTAGGGGCTACTGTCTATATTGGGATTTTCTCTTTTGTGTCGCTTACCTCAAAACATATCAGTAGGCTGCTCCAGGCTTCGGTTAGTCCACTCTTGACGGACTAAACCCTCTCAATCACCGTACCAATAAGGATATGGTGTTCACATCCACAATGGAAGCGCCTCATAGTGCTTCCAGCAGATTATCCGGTGCCTCTGGTTGGACCGAGGTCACCAGCGAAATAGGTTGCTCGCCAGATTCCAGAGCCGTATAGGTCTCCGGATTCATATTTGGCCGGGGGCCAAACTGAGCAAAGCCCCCATCCCTAGTCGCCATGGGGGTCTGCTCCCCCATGTGTCCGGTAGCCGAGGTTTCGCCCTCTGGCATCACCCCGGTGGCCTCGTGAACCTCTTCCTGGCCGGGGAAGGTCCTTTGGGACATCACCTCGTCGTTGCCCTTGGCTGTGGGTGAGTGAGCGGCCGGCGTTGACTCGCTGGCCATCGCCTTCGAATCCAACGAGCCTCTTGATGAGGATCGCAGGGAGCTGTCGTGGGCCGGACTGCAATGGCATAAAATAACATATTATATTATGAAGCAAGAGTGGCCGGATGCATGGACATATGCGGGTTTCTACTACTTACGACGCGGCCAGAGGCTTGTTTCGGGGGCGTCGCTCCGGGCTGGTGTCGACGTCCCACGCGGAGTAATCCGCAGGGGGACCCTTCCCCTTCTTGGGCACCTCCGCTTCCAGATTTGTGGAGGCCGCCCTCTTCTTCCTCCCCCCATCAAGGGAGAGGTGCTTTCTAAAGGAAATATGCCCTAGAGGCAATAATAAAGTTATTATTTATTTCCTTATCTCATGATAAATGTTTATTATTCATGCTATAATTGTATTAACCGGAAACATAATACATGTGTGAATACATAGACAAACAGAGTGTCACTAGTATGCCTCTACTAGACTAGCTCGTTAATCAAAGATGGTTATGTTTCCTAACCATGAACAAAAGAGTTGTTATTTGATTAACGAGATCACATCATTAGTTGAATGATCTGATTGACATGACCCATTCCATTAGCTTAGCACCCAATCGTTTAGTATGTTTCTATTGCTTTCTTCATGACTTATACATGTTCCTATGACTATGATATTATGCAACTCCCGTTTGCCGGAGGAACACTTTGTGTGCTACCAAACGTCACAACGTAACTGGGTGATTATAAAGGAGCTCTACAGGTGTCTCCAATGGTAGATGTTGGGTTGGCGTATTTCAAGAATAGGATTTGTCACTCCGATTGTCGGAGAGGTATCTCTAGGCCCTCTCGGTAATGCACATCACATAAACCTTGCAAGCATTGCAAATAATGAGTTAGTTGCGGGATGATGTATTACGGAACGAGTAAAGAGACTTGCCGGTAACGAGATTGAACTAGGTATTGGATACCGACGATCGAATCTCGAGCAAGTAACATACCGATGACAAAGGGAACAACGTATGTTGTTATGCGGTCTGACCGATAAAGATCTTCGTAGAATATGTAGGAGCCAATATGGGCATCCAGGTCCCGCTATTGGTTATTGACCGGAGACGTGTCTCGGTCATGTCTACATTGTTCTTGAACTGTAGGGTCCGCACGCTTAACGTTATGATGACAGTTATTATGATTTTATGCAGTTTGATGTACCGAAGATTGTTCGGAGTCCCAGATGTGATCATGGACATGATGAGGAGTCTCGAAATGGTAGATACATAAAGATTGATATATTGGAAGCCTATATTTGGATATCGGAAGTGTTTCGGGTGAAATCGGGATTTTACCAGAGTACCGGGAGGTTACCGGAACCCCCCGGGAGCTATATGGGCCTTAGTGGGCTTTAGTGGAAAGGAGAAAGGGGCAGCCCAAGGTGGGCCGCGCGCCTCCCCCCTCCCCTAGTCCTATTAGGACAAGGAGAGGTGGCCGGCCCCCTCTCTCTCTTTCCCCCCTCGAGGAATCCTATTCCAACTAGGATTGGTGGGGGGGGGATCCTACTCCCAGAGGGAGTAGGACTCCTTTGGCGCGCCCTCCTTGGCCGGCCGCCCCCTCCCCCTTGGATCCTTTATATACGGAGGCAGGGGGGCACCCTAGGACACACAAGTTGATCCTCGTGATCGTTCCTTAGCCGTGTGCGGTGCCCCCTGCCACCATATTCCACCTCGGTCATATCGTTGTAGTGCTTAGGCGAAGCCCTGCGTCGGTAGAACATCATCATCGTCACCACGCCGTTGTGCTGACGGAACTCATCCCCAAAGCTTTGCTGGATCGGAGCCCGGGGAGTGTCATCGAGCTATACGTGTGCTAAGAACTCGGAGGTACCGGAGTAACGGTGCTTGGATCAGTCGGATCGGGAAGAAAACATACGACTACTTCCTCTAGGTTGTGTGAACGCTTCCGTTGCGATCTACAAGGGTACGTAGATCATACTCTCCCCTCTCGTTTCTATGCATCACCATGATCTTGCGTGTGCGTAGGAATTTTTTTGAAATTACTGCGTTCCCCAACACTTTCTTCCTGCTCCTCATCATCGTCTTCGGCAGCGGAGGAGAGAGTCTTGTCTTCGGACGACACGTCCGAAGATCCCTTGCGGCGGGGGCCACTCCGGACCCCCTTGGCCTTTTTCTCCGACGTCGGCACCAGCATCTTCGCCGGGAGCGGGATGACTGGTTCCTCGGGCAGCGGAGCCGAACATTGAATCCGCTCCGCCCTATCTGTCCATACCTAAAAAATAATAAAGTTTAGATATCCTTCTTAAAACAAGCAAGTAGAGGATGCGTTGGAGACGTGAAAGGCTTACCGCATTGGCAGAATGGGTAATATCGTGCCCGTGGTTCGAGTCTATGGCTGGCGGTGTCTCATTGCCCTTAAAGAGCAACTTCCAGGCATCTTCGTGAGTGGTTCCGAAGAGCTTTTCCAAGGTTTGGTGCTTCTTCGGGTCGAATTCTCATAAGGGGCAGCTTCGGCTTTGGCATGGGAGGATCCGGCGAACCAGCATCACCTGGATTACGTCGACAAGCTTGATGTCTTTATCCACCATGCTTTGAATGCGTGTTTGCAGCACTATTAGCTCACCCGACGAAGACCAATTTGGGCCCTTATCTATCCAGGAGGTGAGCCGCATTAGAGCTCCGGACTTGAATTCGGAAGCCGCGGCCCAAGTGGCGTTGCGGGGCTCTGTGTTATAGAACCACAGTTTCTACCACTCCTTGACGGTCTCCAGAAAAGTACCCTTGGGCCATGTGACATTGGGCAGCTTGCTCAGGATGGCGCCTCCGCACTCCGCGTGCTGGCCGTCCACCACCTTCAGCTTCACGTTGAAATCATGAGCCACAGTCCGAAGCGGGGTTGGATGCGGAGGAAGGTCGCACACACGACAATGAATGCCAAGATGTTGAGGAAAGAATTCTGGCTAGGTCATGGAATTCTAGCCTGTAATAGAACATAAGCCCGCGGACGAAAGGGTGGAGAGGAAACCCTAACCCGCGAACGAAATGAGGGATGAACACCACCCTCTCGTTGGGCTTCGTGGTCGGTACGATTTGCCCCTTGGCTGCAAGCCGATGGGCGATTTCTTTCGCCAGATACCCGGCCTCCTGGAGTCTGGTGATGTCCTTCTCCCTAACGGAGGAGGCCATCCACTTGCCTTGCCCTCCAGATCTGGACATGGTTGAGTGCTTCCTTGGGGCGGAAAGAATGAGGACTTGGGCCCTGGAGCTCGAGAATGGAAGGGCAAAGAAAGTGAGAAGGCGTGGGTGGAGAAAAGGGAGTCCTTATCTCCTTATAAAGCCAGTGAATATCAAGCACCTCCCCAATCGCCTTAAAACTTGCCTGTTCCCAAGGGATATGTAAACGGCACGGTTAGATTACCCACGCCTGTATTAATGAGAATCCCGCAATAAGGGAACACGATCTCTGCTTCGACAAGATGTGCCTTTGAAAACCGCGTCTCGAAATGTGGAACGGCAGACGGAAAATGGTTCGAAATGATGACCAAGCAGACGTGATGTCACATTACGAAAAGTTGACAGCGGATTGGACTCGTGCAATATTATATTTTCTGTGGTTGTGTCTGGTACTTGTGTTGCATACCCGGACACGTTCTGCAGTTGGAGTATTCGGACACAATTTTCTCGCCAGACACCTCGTCATTGAAGCCTGGTTCAGGGGCAACCGAGGGAGTCCTGGACTAAGGGGTCCTGGGCGTCCGACCTATTGGACATGGGCCGAACTGATGGGCTGTGAAGATACAAAGACCGAAGACTCTACCCGTGTACAGATGGGACTCTCCTTGACGTGGAAAGCAAGCTTGGCGTCCGAATATTAAAATTCCTTTCTCTGTAACCGACCTTATGTAGCCCTAGATCCCTCCGGTGTCTATATAACAGGAGGGCTAGGTCCATAGACATAGATCCTCATAATCATAGTCAGACATGCTAGACTTCTAGGGTTTAGCCATTACGATCTCGTGGTAGATAAACTCTTGTAATACTCATATTCATCAAGATCAAATCAAGCAGGAAGTAGGGTATTACCTCCATAGAGAGGGCCCGAACCTAGGTAAAACATTGTGTCCCTTGCCTCCTATTACCATCGACCTTAGAGGCACAGTTCGGGACCCCCTACCCGAGATCCGCCGGTTTTGACACCGACAATACTAGTGACACTTTGTTTGTCTATGTATTCGCACATGTACTAAGTTTCCGGTTAATATAATTCTAGCATGAATAATAAACATTTATCATGATATAAGGAAATATTAAATAACAACTTTATTATTGCCTCTAGGGCATATTTCCTTCAGTGACCCACGTGCACTAGAGTCTATAATCTGGATTACATTGTAATGATTCTAACACCCATGGAGTCTTGGTGCTGATCATGTTTTGCTCATGAGAGAGGCTTAGTCAACGGGTCTCCAACATTCAGATATGTATGTATCTTGCAAATCTCTATGTCTCCCTCCTTGACTTGATCGTGGATGGAATTGAAGCGTATCTTGATGTGCTTGGTTCTCCTGTGAAATCTGGATTCCTTTGCCAAGACAATTGCACCAGTATTGTCACAAAAGATTTTCATTAGACCCGATGCACTAGATATTACATCTAGATCAGATATAAACTCCTTCATCCAGACTCCTTCATTTGCTTCTTCAGAAGCAGCCATGTATTCCGCTTCACACATAGATCCCGCCATGATGCTCTGCTTGGAACTGCACCAACTGACAGCTCCATGATAACTCAGAAGTATTGGGATTGCAATAGTTTTTGAGGGTAGAGTATTCAACCCAAATTTATTGATTCGACACAAGGTTTATTAAGGCACACAAGAAGAAAACTAAAAAGGGAATAAACTATCATGGATGATACAATTAAAAAGTATGAGCACCGACAACTAGCATGAGTGTGTGAACATGAATGTAATGTGGGTGAGAAATACGTACTCCCCCAACCTTAGGCTTTTGGCCTAAGTTGGTCTATGCCCATGGATGGCCTGGTGGATATCCGAAGTTGAAGCTGGGGTCGTACTGAGATGCATCAGCTATTGCCTGACAAGCGGCAGCTTGGAGGCGAGCTGCCTCCGTCCTCCTCTCATACTCGGTCGCCTCCTCCCTGGTTATAACACATCTCCCTTTTGCCTGAATGTCAAAGAAGGTAGGAGCAGGGAGAGCGATGTGATAGATGTGTCATCTGTCAAAGATTAGTTACTACTGGAGGAACTGATTGTTCCTCTCAACAAACTAATGACGAACCATGTCATTATATTCTAAATAAGCAGGAGGAACTCAAATCATCTCCATGTATGGGTATCTCAAGAAAATCAGCTAAATGGGCTGCGTAAATTCCACCAAAGAAATCTCCATTAATTTTGTTATTATGCAACCTGGGTGCAACAATGGCCCCCAAGTTATATTGTCTATCTCCTAATACAACACTCTTGAGAACACTAAGATCTGGCACACACATGTGACATGCCTCATCCTTACCATTTATGCATCTACCTATAAAGAGAGCAAAATAACGTATAGCAGGAAAATGAAAGCTCCCTCTGGTAGCTTGTGTGATTTCCCTAGATTCCCCCACAGTTATACTAGCAAGAAAGTATCTATATTCAGATTTGAGAGGTTCACTAACATTACCCCACTGTGGGAGTTTACAAGCAAGGTTAAAATCTTCTAAGTCCATTGCATAAGATTTATCATAAAGATCAAACAGGACAGTTTGAGAATTGTGTGATGATGAAAATTCAAACCTTCTCACAAAGGAATCAGTGAGGTAGTGGTAATGACAGCACTTATCTGCCACAAAGCTCTCAAGATCGGCATTACGCACATATGCGTCAAATTCCTCCTTGATTCCTGCTTGGAACATGAAATCTTCTGACGGCCATTCACAAGGCCGCACTTGAGCTTCCCTCGGTGGTTCATCGTCTGGCTCATGCATTGCGGGCCTGGGTCCTTGCTTCCTTGAAGAACCACCTTGGTACATTTTACTAAACATATTTTTTCCTCTGAAATATTTCTGAAATTTTTAGTAACTTAAAATAAATGTGTACCAAACTCAACAAAATTGATAGCAACTACTCCTACAAGTGCTTAGAGGCCATATCATGCACTAAAACTACTTTTGACAACATAAATTTGACATGCAAGCTCAAGAACAGGGTCACCTAAGCAGCAAAAATTTTCCATGAATAAAGCACTAGAACAAAAACTAATTGGACCATTGGAGGAGTTACATACCAAAGAACAATCCCCCAAAGCAGTTTTGTGAATGGAGCTTTGAGCTAGGAGATCGAAAATGGCAACAATATGAGCTAGAACTTGTGCTTGAGATGGTTGGTGATTTTTTTGGGAGGAAGAAGGAGTCTATGGTGGCTGGAATAAGTGGAGCGAGCCACCAGGGGCCCACGAGGCAGGGGGCGCACCCAGGGGGTAGGGCGCGCCCTGGACCCTCGTGTCTAGGTGCTGGCTCCCCCTGATGTGTTCTCAGTACCAGATATTCTCAAATATTCCAGAAAAAATCATATTCAAATTTCAGGGCATTTGGAGAACTTTTATTTTCGGGGTATTTTTATTTGCACGGATAATTCAGAAAATTGACAGAAATTACTATTTTTGCTTTATTTAATATAAATAATAGAAAGTAAAAAGAGGGTACAGAGAGTTGTGTTTCTAAATTCACCGATCTCAAGCTCATGAAAAGGAATCCACTAACAAGGTTGATCAGGTCTTGTTAACAAACTCATTTCGAATAGCATGAAACCGGAGAATTTTCGAATAACACTAGGTTACCTCAATGGGGATATGCATGTCCCCAACAATAAGAATATCATATTTCTTCTTGACAGTAGGAAGAGGGAATTCAAAAACTCCAATAGTGATTGTTGAATTTTTTCCAATAGAATTGATACTATGGGCTTGAGGTTGTTTCCACGGAAAGTGTACCGTATGCTCATTACCATTAACATGAAAAGTGACATTGCCTTTGGTGCAATCAATAATAGCCCCTGCAGTATTCAAAAAGGGTCTTCCAAGAATAATAGACATACTATCGTCCTCAGGAATATCAAGAATAACAAAGTCCGTTAAAATAGTAATGTTTGCAACCACAAGAGGCACATCCTCACAAATACCGACAAGTATAGCAGTTGATTTATTAGCCACTTGTAAATATATTTCAGTAGGTGTCAACTTATTCAAATCAAGTCTATGATATAAAGAGAGAGGCATAACACTAACACCGGTTCCAACATCACATGAAGTGGTTTTAACATAGTTTCTTTTAATGGAGCATGGTATACTTGGTACTCCTGGATCTCCAAGTTTCTTTGGTATTCCACCCTTAAAAGTATAATTAGCAAGCATGGTGGAAATTTCAGCTTCCGGTATCTTTCTCTTATTTTTAACAATATCCTTCATATATTTAGCATAAGGATTCATTTTAAGCATATCGGTCGAATGAATACCCAAAAAGATATGTCTAATCATTTCAGCAAAGTGCTCAAAATCCTCATCATCCTTTTTCTTGGATGGTTTAGGAGGAAAAGGAATGGGTTTCTGAACCCATGGTTCTCTTTCTCTATCGTGCTTCCTAGCAACAAAGTCTCTCTTATCATAACATTAATTCTTTGATTATGGGTTATCAAGATCAGTAGCAGGTTCAATCTCTACATCATTATCATTGCTAGGTTGAGCACCAATATGAGCATCATCATTAACATTATCACTAGGTTCATGTTCCATACCAGATGGTGTTTCAGCATGAGAGATAGAAATATCATTAGGATTCTCAGGTGTGTCTACAACAGGTTCACTAGAAGCATGCAAAGTCCTATCATTTTTCTTTTTCTTCCTCTTAGAAGGACTAGGTGCATCAATGTTATTTCTCTGAGAATCCTGCTCAATTCTCTTAGGGTGGCCCTCTGAATACAAAGTTTCCTAAGTCACTTTACCTCCTCTAGTTGCAACTCTAACATCAAAGTCATTATTCTTACTATTCAATTCATTGGGCAAATCATTCTGAGCTTTAAGTACTTGTTCTACTTGAGTGGTAACCATAGAAGCATGTTTACTAATGAGTTTAAGTTCACCTTTAACTCTAGACATATAATCACCCAAGTGTTCAAGCATATCAGCATTGTGTTTCAATTGTCTACCAACATAAGCATTAAAATCTTCTTGCTTAACCATAAAGTTATCAAATTCATCCAAACATTGGCTAGCAAACTTAGTAGGAGAGATTTTAGCTTTATCACATCTATAGAGAGAGTTCACCTTTACTACCTGTGTCGGGTTATCGAGACCGTGTGTTACTTCAATAGGTGATGAATTAAGACCATGTATTTCTTCAAAAGGAGGTAAATTCTTAACCTCTTCAGCTTTTATACCTTTTACTTTCATAGATTTCTTTGCCTCTTGCATATCTTCAGGACTGAGAAATAGAATACCCCTTTTATTTGGAGTTGGCTTAGGAGTTGGTTCATGAAGTGTCCAATTATTTTCATTAGTCAACATATTATTCAATAGCAATTCAGCTTGATCAACAATTCTTTCCCTGAAAACACAACCAGAACAACTATCCAGGTAATCTCTGGAAGCATTGGTTAGTCCATTATAAAAGATATCAAGTAATTCATTTTTCTTGAGACGATGAGCGGGCAAAGCATTAAGTAATTGGAGAAGCCTCCCCCAAGCTTGTGGGAGACTCTCTTCTTCAGTTTGCACAAAATTATATATTTCCCTTAAAGCAGCTTGTTTATTATGAGCGCGGAAATATTTAGCAGAGAAGTAGTAAATCATATCCTGGGGACTACGCACACAACCAGGATCAAGGGAATTAAAGCATATCTTAGCATCACCCTTTAATGAGAATGAAAATAATTTAAGGATATAATAGTAGCGAGTTTTCTCATTATTAGTGAATAGGGTAGCTATATCATTTAATTTAGTAAGATGTGCCACAACAGTTTCAGATTCATAGCCATAGAAAGGATCAGATTCAACCAAAGTAACTATATCAGGATCAACAGATAAATCATAATCCTTATCAGTAATAAAGATAGGTGAAGTAGCATAAGCAGGATCATATTTCATTCTAGCATTCACATATTTTTCTTTCATCTTAGCTAATAGTTTCTTAAGATCACTTCTATCATTGCAGGCAAGAAAGTCTCTAGCAGTTTCTTCATCCATAACATAACCCTCAGGCACAACAGTAATTCATATCTATGGGGATAATCTTCATCATCACTTTCATCAATATTATCAGTTTCAATAATTTCATTCTGTCTAGCCCTAGCAAGTTGTTCGTCAAGAAATTCACCTAGTGGAACAGTAGTATCAAGCATAGAAGTAGTTTAATCATAAGTATCATGCAAAGAAGAAGTGGCATCATCAATAACATGCGACCTATCAGAATCAATAGCATGTGTAGGTGTCACAAGTTTACTCATAACAGAAGTAGAATCAAGTGTAGAGCTAGATGGCAGTTCCTTACCTCCCCTCGTAGTTGAGGGATAGATCTAGGTTCTTTGATCTTTCAAGTTCTTCATAGTGATAAGCAGATATAAATCCCAAGTGACTTAAAGAATAGAGCTATGCCCCCGGAGACGTCATCAGAAAATTGTCTTGATAACCCACAAGTATAGGGGATCGCAATAGTTTTCGAGGGTAGAGTATTCAACCCAAATTTATTGATTCGACACAAGGGGAGCCAAAGAATATTCTCTAGTATTAGCAGCTGAGTTCTCAATTCTACCACACCTAGAAAGTTAATATCTACAGCAAAGTATTTAGTAGCAGAGTAATCTGATAGTAGTGGTAATGGTAGAAAAATTAATATTTTTGGTTTTATAGTGATTCTAACAGTAGCAACGGAAAAGTAAATACGCGAAGAACAATATATGAAAAGCTCATAGCCATCGGATCGGTGATGGAGAATTATGTCGGATGCAATCGGTCATGCAGCAATTATAATATAGGGTGACACAGAACTAGCTCCAGTTCATCAATGTAATGTAGGCATGTATTCCGAATATAGTCGCACATGCTTATGGAAAAGAACTTGCATGACATCTTCTGTCCTACCCTCCCGTGGCAGCAGGGTCCTATTGGAAACTAAGGGATATTAAGGCCTCCTTTTAATAGATTATCGGACCAAAGCATTAACACATAGTGAAAACATGAACTCCTCAAACTACGGTCATCACCTGGAGTGGTCTCGATTATTGTCACTTCGGGGTTGTCGGATCATAACACACAGTAGGTGACTATAGACATGCAAGATAGGATCAAGAACTCACATATATTCATGGAAACATAATAGGTTCAGATCTGAAATCATGGCACTCGGGCCCGAGTGACAAGCATTAAGCATAGCAAAGTCGTAGCAACATCAATCTCAGAACGTAGTGGATACTAGGGATTAAACCCTAACAAAACTAACTCGATTACATGATAAGTCTCATCCAACCTATCACTGTCCAGCATGCCTATGAAGCAATTACTCACACACGGCAGTGAGCATGATGAAATTGGTGATGGAGGAAGGTTCATGATGGCGATGGCGGCGGATTCCCCTCTCCGCAGCCCCGAACGGACTCCGGATCAGCCCTCCCGAGAGAGTTTAGGGCTTGGCGGCGGCTCCGTATCGTAAAACGCGATGAATCCTTCACTATGGTTTTTTTCTCCCGAACACGAATATATGGAGTTGGAGTTTAGGTCGGTGGAGCGTCAAGGGGCCCACGAGGCAGAAGGGCGCGCCCAGGGGGGTAGGCGCCCACCCCACCCTCATGGATAGGATGTGGGCCCCCTGACGTGGATTCTTCTTCCAGTATTTTTTATATATTCCAAAAATAATCTTAGTTGATTTTTAGGTCATTCCGAGAACTTTTATTTCTGCACAAAAATAACACCATGGCAATTTTGCTGAAAACAGCGTTAATCCGGGTTAGTTCCATTCAAATCATGCAAGTTAGAGTCCAAAATAAGGGGAAAGTGTTTGGAAAAGTAGATACGACGGAGACGTATCAACTCCCCCAAGCTTAAACCTTTGCTTGCCCTCAAGCAATTCAGTTGATAAACTGAAAGTGATAAAGAAAAACTTTTACAAACTCTGTTTGCTCTTGTTGTTTGTAAATATATAAAGCCATCATTCAAGTTTTCAGCAAAAATTATGAACTAACCACATTCACAATAACATTTAAGTCTCATGTTTACTCATGTCAATGGCATAATCAACTAGCGAGCAATAATAATAAATCTCAGATGACAACACTTTTCAAAACAATCATGATATGATTTGAAAAGATGGTATCTCTCTAGCCCTTTTCTGAGACCGCAAGACATAAATGCATAGCACCTTTAAGGATCGAGGACTGACTAGACATTGTAATTCAAGGTAAAAGAGATCCAGGCTCAGTCATACTCAATGTAAACTAACAGTAATGGATGCAAATGACAGTGGTGCTCTCCAACTGGTGCTTTTTAATAAGAGGATGATGACTCAACATAAAAGTAAATAGATAGTGTAGCGACCCGACCTCAAATGGTCAAGTCTCTGTGCTTTAGTGTCGTCCCTGGATCGGTAATGCTGCCACACACAATACTCGAAGGATTTATAACAAAGTAGCAATCACACACTTATTACATCGAATGTCTCAAAAGATAACTTATTATAGTAAATATGGCTTAAGGACATCTAATACGATAACAGTGGAAGGCTTGGAAGATAAAGTGAGTCCATCAACTCCAATGGCATAGCTGAGTGCATGAAAAACGACCTATCACGTCTTACTCGTCTGAAAAGTCTGCAACATAATATGTTGCAGCCCGAAAACGGGTCAGCACATGGAATATGCTGGCAATGTAACACAGTAGAGCAATGAACAGATAAATGCTATCACTACATGCATATATGGCTGGTGGAGGCTCTATGGTTATATGGTTTTTGCGAAAAGCAAATTTTTCCCTACAATAAATGAATAAAGTTTTTATTTAACTATCATGGTAGTTGAAACATTGAGAATGGTACCCCCATCTTAATCCCAATTAAAAGTAATTATCATCCCAACAAATAACCATAGATCTCCTCCGTTGGATTTCTCGCACTACGTGGTGTTTGAGAAACGGATGACCGAGACACAGTCTTTCAGAAGCATTAACTCTTTACTCCGGGTGGACAGTTACACCTACTTTCCCTCTACATCTGCTAGCCCACCACTGAAAGAGGTCATAAAACATACTCGACTATGCCAGAGCCCATAATGGCTTGTGGCTGCACATGGAGGTTTCTAGCATGAACAATCTCATGATCCCTTTGAGTTTGGGTGTGGGACCATAGGAGGATCGCACGGTATATCCCCAGCTGCCAAAACAGGCAATCCACCCAGATGTGTATTAAAGTTGCCACCTTAAGTTGAACCATTAATTAACAATCTCACATCTGTCATGGATACACTCAAACCCAAACCACGTCTATGAGCATAGCATAGCAATATAAGCATAACGTAGAAGTAACTCCCATGGTTTGACAATAAAACAGGGCAATAGGTTCTACCTCATCATCTACTTCCCAATACCCACAAGTTAATCACATCCTAATCATGCAAGGTTTGAGGATTAGAACTAGTACATAAAAACTTTGTATGAAAGAAGCATGATAAATATGTTACTTGCCTTGCTGACGATCCGCAAAACCTAGAGACTTGGTAGCATGCTTCGCACTCCGGGTGTTCTATCGCAAACAAACAATAGCATACATAAGCAATCAAGCAAAGATGCATGGGTAAATCTCAAATAAGAAGATCCAACTAGAAAGTTCAACTTAAGAACTCTGATTTGCAAAAATAATCAAATCAAGCGGAGCAACCAAACTCAAACAGCGAAAGAAACAAGATCCGATAATTAATCTGCACTAAAGTCAAATTTTATAGTACCAAAATCTTGTTCAAGTTGGTTAAACAGAAAGAGGGCTTCGATACGAATATCTAGGTGCTTGAATCGCCTGATTCCCATAAATGAGCGAAAAGATAAACTAAAACGAAGACCGTGTCAGAAATCTCGATCGAAAATAATGGCAAAAAACCATGGAAAAAGAAAAACTGACGAACAGGCTAACGAACAAACGTTCGCTGTCAGTGACTAACGGGTGAATAGTGTTCGTTAAAACGAATGAATGAACGAACGTCCGTTGTTTAACCGAACTGAGAAAAATCCAAACCGTCTATTAAAAACACAGATCTAGGGTTTTCGAAATAACCCGAACGGTTTTAGAAAAACTGGCGGCTACCTCGGCGTACGTGATGGCAGCGGCAGCGGCTGGCTAGGGTTAGGGTTGGCACGACGCGGCAGGCTGGGCCTCGGGTTCGCGACTCGGGCTGCTTATAAGAGGCCGGCCTGGAGAGTCCTGGCCGGGTACAGCCCGAAGTCGGTTTCCCTTTTTTAAATTATTCCGTGTAGAAAAACAAAGAAAATAAATACTAAACAGACTCCAAAAATCCCGAAATAAACTTTCCCTAGCTTCTAAAAATAATCGAGACAAGGTGAACATTTATTTGGCCCTATAAGGCAATTTTGAAAAATGCATATTTTTCCTAATTCAAATAAAATTTCTATAAAATCCAAATAAAATATGCAAATTGATTTTAATATTTTTCCTCCAATATTTCATCTATTTTGGAGAAGTCATATTATCTCCTCTCATATATTTTTGTATTAAATATTTTTGGAGAAAATTTATTGAAACCACAGTGATCCTTGTTTCCATATTTGATAAAATTCAAATATGCAAAACGGTGAAATCCCCCAACTCTCTTCGAGGGTCCTTGAGTTTCTTAGAGTTTCGAGGATCGCGGAAGTCAAAATGCACAAAATATGATATGCATGGATGACGTATGTATAACATTCCAAATTGAAAATTTGGGATGTTACAAACCTACCCCCCTTAAGATGAATCTCGTCCTCGAGATTCGGGTTGGCTAGAGAATAGGTGTGGATGGTCTTTCCGTAGATCATCCTCTCGTACCCAAGTGGCTTCATCCTCGGTATGGTTGCTCCATTGAACTTTGCAAAACTTGATAACCTTGCTGCAAGTAACTTGACTGGAAAACTTAAGAATCTTGACAGGTTTCTCCTTGTAGTTCAAATCACTATCCAACTGTATTGCTTCCAGTGGCACTGTATCTCTCAGGGGATATCGGCCATCCCTGCATGGCACTTCTTCAACTGGGAAACATGAAACACATCATGAACTCCTGACAATCCTTCGGGTAACTCCAACTTGTAGGCTACCTCTCCCATGCGTTCCAAAACACGGTACGGTCCCACAAATCACGGGGCTAACTTACCTTTAACTCCAAATCGTTTAACTCCTCTAAGTGGTGACACTCTCAGATACGCTCTGTCTCCGATTTCATAGACTACCTCCTTGCGTTTTGAGTCTGCATTACTCTTCTGTCTTGACTGAGCTATCTTTAGTCTATCTCGAATTAGTTTAACCTTCTCTTCGGACTCCTTAATCAAATCGGGTCCAAACAACTATCTATCTCCAACCTCATCCCACATCAACGGTGTTCTGCACCTTCTTCCATACAGGGCCTCAAACGGTGCCATCTTCAAACTGGCCTGGTAACCATTGTTGTACGAGAACTCTGAGTAGGGCAAATTATCATCCCAACTAGATCCATAGTCTAGTGCACAAGCTCTCAGCATGTCCTCCAGAATGCGATTGACTCTCTTTGTCTGTCCATCTGTCTACGGATGAAAAGCTGTACTGAACTCCAGCCTGGTTCCCTAAGTCTGATGCAGCTGGTGCCAAATCTTGGAAGTAAATTGTGTTCCTCTATCTGATACGATGGTCCTCGGAACTCCATGGAGACATACGATCCTGGTCATATATATCTTGGCCAACTTCGCACTTGT
This sequence comes from Triticum dicoccoides, assembly GCF_002162155.2. Taxonomy (NCBI): domain Eukaryota; kingdom Viridiplantae; phylum Streptophyta; class Magnoliopsida; order Poales; family Poaceae; genus Triticum; species Triticum dicoccoides. The sequence goes on along the minus strand of NC_041392.1, from coordinate 685,730,560 downwards.
ATAAGTGGTTTTCACTGGGATAAAGTGAACTACCTAGATAGAATCATATCCCAATCGGGTCCTGGGTAATCCGGTGATAAAATCAATGCCAAGTTTGTCCCACTTCCATTTGCGTGTCGGCATAGGCTGCAGTAGTTCTGCTGGCTTGTGATGTTCTGCCTTCACTTTGTGGCATAAATCACATACGGCTACATACTCGGCAATATCCTTCTTCATTCCAATCCACCAAAAACGCTCCTTCAAATCCAAATACATCTTGGTGTTTCCTGGGTGTATCGAGTATGGTGTGTCATGAGCTTCCTGTAATATCAACTTCCTGATCTCGGCATTATTGGGCACATATACACGGTCCTCGAAGCACAAGGTGTCATGCTCATCCTCACGAAAACCTTTTGCTTTTCCTTCACTCATCTTCTCCTTTATCTTGGCAATTTCTTTGTGATCCTTCTGAGCTTCTCGAATCTTTCCCAACAATGTCGATTGCACTTCCATGGTTGTAACAAAACCTTTAGGAACTATCTCCAAACGAAGTTCCCTGAGATCCTCTACTAACTCCTTTAGCATTCCTTCTCTTACGAGGGTGTTGATGTAAGTCTTCCGGCTCAAGGCGTCTGCTACAACATTGGCCTTGCCTGGATGATAGTGCAACTTCATATCATAATCTTTTATAAGCTCCAACCATCTCCTTTGACTGAGGTTCAACTCCTTCTGGGTGAAAATGTACTTCAAACTGTTATGATCCGTGTAAACATCACAATGATTTCCAATAAGAAAATGTCTCCAGGTCTTGAGTGCATGCACTACAGCTGCTAACTCCAAATCATGCGTGGCATAATTCAACTTGTGTGTTTTAAGTTGTCGTGAGGCATACGAAACAACTCTTCCATCTTGCATAAGTAATCCTCCAAGTCCTAAGCGAGAGGTGTCACAATACACTTGGAAATCCTTGCGTATATATGGCAGAATCAGCACTGGGGCTGTAGTCAAACGTTTCTTCAGCTCCTGGAAACTTGCTTCACATTCCTCAGTCCAATGGAACTTGGTGTCCTTCTTCAATAACGTCGTCATAGGCTTCGCAATCTTAGAGAATTTTTTAGTGAACCTCTGATAGTATCCTGCGAGTCCAGGAAAACTGCGGATCTCTCCAACTAAGGTGGGTGCCAACCACTTTGTGACTGATTTCACCTTGGTAGGGTCCACTACTATACCTTCTCCTGATATAACATGTCCAAGAAATCCAACTTCCTTCAACCAAAACTCACATTTGCTAAACCTGGCATATAACTGATGTTCTCTGATCTTCTCGAGAATTAAACACAAATGCTCCTTATGTTCCTCCTCATTCTTTGAGTATACCAAGATATCATCTATGAACACCACGACAAACTTATCCAAGAAATCCATGAACACTTTGTTCATCATACTCATGAAATAGGCGGGGGCGTTAGTCAACCCAAATGACATAACCGTATACTCATATAGCCCATACCTTGTGGTGAATGTTGTCTTAGTTATATCCTTTTCTCGAATCTTCCACTACTAGGAAAAGGGCTATAGATGATATGGCCACTAATGGCGCACCAGACATGTGGTGCACCACTACTATATAGTAATGGTGCACCATGAGTCGGTGCGCCACTACTATATAGTAATGGTGCACCATGAGTCGGTGCGCCATTAGTGTGGTAGACACTAATGGCGCACCAGACCCACGTTGTGCCATTAGTAACATTTTTTTCCAAAAATTCTAACGGCGCACCAGGGAGTAGTGTGCCATTACTAGTTTAACTAGTAATGGCGCACCTCCTACATAGTGCGCCACTACTATTTTTTTTTTTTTCTGCAAAACTACTAATGGCGCACCTCAAGCTAGTGCGCCATTAGTAACAAGGGTTACTAATGGCGCATTTGTCTCTGGTGCGCCATTAGTAACCTGGGACCAGCTAGATATTTTGGACAGCCACACCTACACACTCACTTTCCCCACTTCATTCTCTCCACCTCCTCCTCCAAGCTTGTGTCGGCTGCCTCCTCCTCACCTCATTTGCACCATAGATTCATCAAAATAAAGTGGTTAAATTACCTTTTTTTGATAGGTAAGTAAGGGGAATGCTATCTTTATGTTGTAGATCTACTTTTTTTCTCCCTACCTCGCTCCAACAACGTGCACATGCACCTTTTATGGGATTGCTAGATCTATGTATGTTTGTGGTGTTGCATATGTTTGTGGTGTTGCATATATGTTTGTGTTTGCAAGTACCGGTATTTGAAATGCGATAGTTGCCAATATTTTGCCGGAATGTTGATTCATTTCCGTTTCGGCGAGAATTTTGGCACTACGCATTCTTTTTTGTCCTATTTTTAGGGAAATTCATGCCGAATTTTTTCTTGTTTCTAAAATATCGATTTGCTCTACCCCGCGGGCGACCATGGTCCGGACAATGACCGAAGGCATCGTGAATAGGTTTTTGAGCTCCGCGAAGGCCGAGATGCTTCAAAAGAACGAGACGGAGATAAGATGTCCGTGTCAAAGATGCAAGCTGAAGAGCCTTATTGCGGACCCGGATTCCGGGCAGGTGCAGGACCACCTGCTCTTGCGTGGTATCATGGATGGCTATCGGTGGCAAGGTGATGAAGATGACTATGAAGTCGTCCATGGGGGCCGGGCAAGAAATGAGGAAGGGCAGCAAGACAACCACCGCGGCGAGGGCGGGCGAGAAGACGAAGAACCTCCAGGACATGATCACGACGGTGATGCTGTATACAGTGACCATGTAGAAGATGCCGGACATGATGATGAGGAAGATCAAGAGGAAGGGCATGATCATGAAGATGAAGATGCCGGAGCAGACGACGATGGAGGCTGGGTGTAGGACCCTCATATTCAAGAGCTTCTACTCAAGCAGACGGATAACGCAAGAGTTGCCGCCCGAGAGAAATCCAAGCTGGATCAACTAGAGATAGACGCAGTTACTCCATTGTATGAAGGACGCAGGCCCGAGGATACCCGCCTGAAAGTGACGCTCATGGCTCTGGAGATGAAGGTTAAACACAAAATGACCGACGCATGCTTCGACAAGCACATGTCATTCTGGCACGAACGTCTTCCCAAGGGGAACAAGTGTCCGACCAGTTTCGAGGAGGCGAAGAAAATCGTGTGTTCTTTTGATTTACCGCACATGAAATACCATGTGTGCATGAACAATTGCATCATTTATCGGGACGAGCACGCGGAGTCTACCATATGTCCAGTGTGCGGCATCACTCGATACAAGAAGAGGTACAAAGCTCCTCGAAAAGTGGTGTGGTACTTTCTGATCACTCCCCGTCTGCACTGGTATTTCGCGGACCCTAAGGTAGCATAGATCCTGCGTTGGCACACGAATAGGGAGGAGAAGAAGTGGGAAGATGGCGGAAATGATCCGGAGATAAATAAAAAAGACAAGATGCTGAGTCACCCTAAGGATGCAAGGCAGTGACAAGCGTTGAACTTCGAGGACCCAGAATTTGGGAACGATCCAGGGAACATTGTGCTGGGTGCGAGCACCGATGGAGTCAATCCGTTTGGCAGCCAGAGAAGCACACATAGCAGCTGGCTTGTGTTTGTGTGGATGTACAACCTTCCCCCTGGTTGTGCATGAAGAGGAAGTACATTCACATGAGTATGCTAATTGAAGGGCCAAAACAACCAGGGAACGACATCAATCTGTATCTGGGGCTGCTGAAAGAGGAGCTAGACACGCTGGGAAAACGCCAGCCAATACATGGGACGCCACAGAGAAAGAATATTTCCCTATGAGAGCCGCACTGCTCACGACGGTGCACGACTATCTCGGTTACGGATATCTTGCGGGGCAGGTGGTCCACGGATTTTCTGTATGCGTCGGGTGCATGGATGACACAACGTACTGCCAGGTAGATAGAGATCCCGGGTCTTCGAAAACCGTGTTCATGGGACATCGAAGGTGGCTTCACGACGATGACCCGTGGAGAAAACGCAAGGATCTGTTCGATGCTGAAACCGAACCCCGAATACGCCCGTGTACGAGGAGCGGCAAGGAAATAGACGAGGTGTTGAAAAATTGGAAAGATTGCCCACTGCCGGGAAAGAAGCAAAAGGTGCCAGAGCCGGGAAAGAAGCGAAAGGCGCCAGAGCCGCTGCTGAAGGTATGGAAAACAAGGTCTGTTTTCTGGGACTTGACGTACTGGAAGATCCACCGTGTGCCTCACAGCCTCGATGTCATGCATATCACGAAGAATGTGTGCGAGAGTCTGCTTGGTACCCTGCTCAACATGCCAGAGAGGACCAAAGATGGGCCGAAAGCAAGGGCAGACTTGAAATCAATGGGCATCAGGGAGGAGCTTCACGCTAATGATGATGATGATGAGGCGAAGCAAGACACAAAAAGTCGTCGCAAAGGCAAAAAGGCCAAGAAGACCGGAAATGACTACCCTCCCGTGTACTTCACTCTAAGTCAGGAGGAGATCGAGCAGTTTTGACCTGCCTCGTAGGAGTAAAACTTCCTTACGTTTACGCGGGGAAGATAAGCAGATACCTAGACCCAGCGAAGCAGAAGTTCAGCGGGATGAAGCCTCATGACTATCACGTGCTGATGACGCAGATACTTCCAGTTGCAATCCGTGGGATCATGGACGCGCACGTCCGTGAAACGCTATTTGGCCTATGCAACTTTTCCGACGTCATCTCTCGGAAGTCGGTTGGCGTGAGGCAACTCAGAAGGCTATAGGAAGAGATCGTGGTGATACTATGCGAGCTTGAGATGTACTTCCCTCCCGCATTCTTCGACGTTATGGTGCATCTGCTGGTCCATATCGTGGAGGATATCATCCAACTCGGGCCGACGTTCCTGCACAGCATGATGTCGTTCGAAAGGATGAATGGTGTCATCAAAGGATACATTCACAACATGTCACGTCCAAAGGGAAGCATAGCCAGGGGCTTTCTGACCGAAGAGTGCATCTCCTACTTCATGAATTATCTAGGCATCGGGAACCCCGTTGGTCTGCCCGTCAATAGGCACCTCGGCAGGCTTGCTAGATGGGGTCACCGTGAGGGTCGCCGCGAAATGCATGTCGACTTCGAGGGTCGACTCGCCGACTTTGAAAGAGCAAACCTAGTCACGCTACAACACATAGACGTGGTCGATCCTTGGGTGGTAGAGCACAAAACCTTTATTGAGAAGACGTACAATGATCGAGGCCAACAGAGGACGGACGGAGATATAATCAAAGAGCACAACTCATGTTTCACGCGTTGGTTCAAGCAGAAGCTTCTGTCATACCCTTTACATGAGGATTCTTCCGCGGAAGAACAACTCATATTCGCCTTGTCATAGGGCGCCAAGAAAACCCGATGACCTATGAGGCGTACGATATCAACGGCTACACATTCTACACCGAGGACAAGGACATGAAGAGCGATGGTTATCAGAACTCCGGGGTAACGATGGAATCCTACACCGGTAACGACAAGGACAGATACTACAGAAGGATCGAGGAGATATGGGAGCTGAGCTACGCTGGAGAGAAGGTCCTGATGTTCCGTGTCAGATAGGCCAAGAGCGTCCTAAAATAAGACCGGTATTTCACCACCATGGTTATACCCGAAGCCAAATCCAAGACCGCGGGCCCAAACGTCACCACGAAAAATGAGCCATGGGTACTGGCTTCCCAAGTGGACAAATGCTTCTTCACTACCGACCCGTCAAAGCCCAGTCGTGTTGTCGTGAGGAGAGGCAAAAGGAAGATCATCGGAATGGATGGAGTAGCCAATGAGCAAGACTTCGACAAGTACGGCGACCCAAAGATCGAACATGACGACGACGATGAAGTAGCAGCATACACCACAAGAAGAAGCAGGACCACCCTACCTAAAGGACGTCCGTTCCACAGAAGAACTCCATTTGCGAAAAAGAAGGGCAAGAAGATTGTGAACACATAGCTAGGTAGCTAAGATCGATTGTATTTAAATCGTAGTCTTCATTTCTCGATTGTATTACATGGGCACTTTTTGAACTCATGAATATTTTTAAATTTCCTGGGAACTTTTTGAATTCGTGATTTTTTTTTCAAATTTGATGAATATATTTAAATCGTGATCGCTATCCCCCTCCATCTCGATCTCGATCCCCCCGCACCCTCCCCCGCTAGCTCCACCGCCGCCGACGACCCACCGCACCCTTCCCCGCTCCACCTCTGCCGCCGACCCATCGGACCCTCCCCGGCCC
>NC_041392.1:685679882-685723852 GCF_002162155.2 Triticum dicoccoides | reverse complement strand
CCGACGACCCACCGCATCCTCCCCCACTCCACCTCCGCCGCCGACCCACCGCACCCTCCCCGGCCCGCTCCACCGCTGTCGAGCACCACCACCGAGCACCCCCATATGATGATATTTTTTCATATTCATAAAAAATTATTACTGTTTTTATAAAAAAATATTAAAAAATAGCAACAAATAATAATAATAATAATAATAACATACTAATGGCGCACCGCTCGTGTAGTGCGCCATTGCTATCTAAAAAAACATTCTAATGGCGCACTGCTCTGGTAGTGCGCCATTGCTATATAAAAAACATTGTAATGGCGCACTGCTCTGGGATGAGCCATTGTTATCTAGAAAAAAACATTCTAATGGCGCACCGCTCGGGGGTGCGCCATTAGTAATCTTCCCCCTAGCTCTACCTAGCCCGACCCCTTTGTCCCTCCCTCTCGCCAGATCCTGTCCCCCCCTCGCGTGCTGCCCCGACCCACGTCGCTGCCGCCCCTATGTGCGCTGCCGCCACCACGCCGCTGTGCCCCCCACCACTGCAGCTCCGGCATAGCCGACGCCTCCGCGATCTTGCTGTCGCCGACAGCCTCCCCGCGTAGGCCCCTGCCCTGCGCCGCCTCTACCTCAGTCCGGGCAAGCGGTGCAGGACGATGACTGCGGCTGCCGGCCTCCCCACGACCAACCGAGGTGCCCAGGAGGCCTCCCCGATGACCAATCGAGCCATCCCTTCGACGTCGCCGACCCCAACCCCGACCCCAACCCCTCCGGCGACTGGCCACGCCCGCCCAGGTACCTCTCCTCCTTCCTCCTTCCACCCTCTCCACCCTTCCTCCCCATTCCATCCCTCTCTGCCCTCGACCGTGTCTGTTATCTTCTGATGATATTTGACAGCTTATGGATAGAAATGCATATTTCAGTGTTTATAGCTATTAACACTTGCAAGTTACTGCACTGCTAGCTAAATTCTGGTTAGTAAGTCTGTATCCGCCTCCTGCAGAAATTTGTTGATGTGTGTGGCTGTCTAAGTACCTACACAAAATTCCCCATGGAGAAAATGATATAGCTCCTCCTACAACCTGTATAGATCAATCAGTTCAGTTCTAGTGCTGCTGGACTTTTGCACCATACAAAAATGTACTACTAGTTGAAAATCTTAACTTGAGAGAGCTTCATAAGTAGAAGGTTCCAAAGAATATAAACCAGTACTAGCACACTAGCAAAGTAGTACTGCCACCTCCCAATAAACAGCAGGGTCTCTGATCAGCAATGTAGTTAATTAGTCAGGGCCTGAAAGCGTGCAAATGCATGTACACACAGGTAGGGAATGTAATATGAAGCATGTACTTTACCAACTAATCTAATGGGTTGGCACAAAGTGAAAACCAAAACAATAGTTAGTCAAGCAGAGGTAGATTAGATTAGATGGCAAAAAGCACAAATGTACTTGCATATCCATTTTTTCTCAAGTTGAGCTGGTAAGTTTCAGATGTATAATGATGCCGTAGGAAAAAATTGGATGAAGAAAGATGTGTGTGGCTGTCTGAGAGAAGTATTTGCACAAACAAATTATAATTAATGTGTTGATGAAATTTTGGGTTTTCAAATTGGAACCAAAAACCAACCCATACCTTTAGACTCTTTTGGAATTTCCAGAACATTTTTTGTGTGTTCCCTTTCACTGTTTGGGGACTTTTGACTTCAGAATGAACCTTACTAAGATTCAATTAAGACTAATTAACTGCATTTGATGTCACTATATTCTCTGAATAACTTCAGTTATGACCTGTACTAGAAAACTTCAGTTAACACTCATTTTTCAGTTAACTCCTTACAGTTCAGATAATATTTTGATTGTCAATAATAGTGGACTTTTAAGGCTTTCTTAGAGGCAATACTAATGGATTTTAGGCTTTTTTACAGGCAATAATAGTGGAATTTTAGGCTTTTTTTGAGGAGTGTGTTTCATGCTGGCCTACAGTGATGAATTGGTCAGAGGATTGTGTCTTAGGATTGTGCCAAAGTTATCCATTGTATTAATTTGCTTGTCCTTTAAATAGGGGCAAGACTGTTATAGAAAAATTACTTGCGAGCATATTGTGATTTACTTGGAAGCATATTGTGCCTTAGTTACAGAAAAATTACTTGCAAGCATATTGTAACTATTTTCACTCTGTCCTGAAGGTTATTTACTACAGAAACTGTGGTGACCCACACTCTATTGGTTCACACTCATTGGGTTCGCTCGTGAAGGTATTATATGTTCACATGGTACATTTATGTTTTTCAGCAGTTAATTGATGGTTTGATACATGATACATTTCATGCACAGGGTGCTAGAGCTGCACTTAACTTGCTAAAATCATCCCCTTGTTCTTACTGGTTATAGAAATTCATTGCTTGTCCTATGTTTTCTCTCGGGGTATTGTTCAGGAAGCTTGCTTGAGTTTGTGTCCTTTAATTTGTAAATCTGCAGTAGCCACATTTAGGATAAGTTGTTGTATATACTATCAGTAACTTGCAAAGATGATGATCATCTTTTACAGAAAACAATTTCTGTAAACACGTCAGTAACTTTGCTTGTTTGCTGGGTTCTGTCTCCAACCATTGTGTCGTGATGAATTTGCAGGTACCCCGAGAGGCCCTTGAGTTTGCTGGAATGTCGATTAATTTCCGTTCCGGCAAATTCGGGTACTCCATACATCCTATTTTCAGCAAAGGTCATGCTGAAATTTTCCGTGAGTTTTAGCACGACTTTGCTAAAAATAGGACATATGGGGTACTTGTGACTAATGCATGGACCGGGGTCTTAGTACTTAATTAAGTAGGATCAACTGCCCCTTTATTCTTGATGCATTAAACCATAGGTTTTAGGGTGCCTCGGTGTCGATAAGAACCTAAATGATGAAAGATTAGGCTTTTAGGGTGCCTCGGTGTGGACAAACCCTAAATGATAAAACCTTGGCTTTTAGGGTGCCTCGGTGTCGATAAGAACCTAAATGATGAAAGCTTAGGCTTTTAGGGTGCCTCGGCATCGACAAACCCTAAATGATAAAAGCTTGGCTTTTAGGGTGCCTCGGTGTCGATAAGAACCTAAATGATGAAAGATTAGGCTTTTAGGGTGCCTTGGTGTCGATAAGAACCTAAATGATGAAAGCTTAGGCTTTTAGGGTGCCTCGGCGTCGACAAACCCTAAATGATAAAAGCTTAGCTTTTAGGATGCCTCGGTGTCGACAAAACCTAAATGATATGACCATGATCTTGTTCCTTGACAATAACCAACTTTTTGACTAAACTTTTTTCCTATTTAGAGCAAAACATGGCCCACAACGATGAGGCTGGCGGTTCGGGCGGCAAGCAATTCTGGGAGTTGTCCCAGGAGATGGAGGAAGAACCTCACCGCTATGAGGACGCCGTGGAAGACACCAATCCTGACTACACAACCCATAGTGGCGTCGGGGATGACACCACTGATGGTGCCACCGAGGATGCCACCACTGATGCTGCTGCTGAGGATGCCACCACTGATGATGGCAGCGCACACACAGATGGCAGACAACTGAAGAGGCAACTGAAGGACCAGCGCCCGAACGTGCTCTGCACCGTCAAGGAGGAATTTTCTCAAGTGGACTCTGACGGGAATCCAACGGAGCCCAAACGAATAGTCAAGGGGGATTTGGTTCAGCTCTAGTGCATTCTCCGTAGCACTGTCTCGATCAACACCAAGAACCTAAGGCATAAGGACCAAGGGAATTTGTGCAACATCCTCTTCATGAAGCTGCATGAACGATACAAGTTCCCCGCTGAATTTGAAAACACATGCCTCTCGGGGAATAAAGTGAACAGTGCCGCCCTCAAGAGGATGAGCACGGCCCTGTCTACTTGGAAAAGCGCGGTGAAGAGAATGATTGACAAAGGTGATAGTTATGAGAAGATCAAGGCGAAAAATCCTTCGATCAGCGAAGACGACTACAAGTAGTTCAAGATCAAGTGCGAGAGTTGTGCAACCTCCGAATCAAGTTAGTGGGGGAAAGAAATGCGGGAGTTGAACTTAGGGGAACACAAACTCGGTCCCGACGGTTACAGAGAGGAGGAGCCTATATGGGACAAGGAGGACACGGAGCATGCCGAGCAAGGCCTACCGCCCTGCTTCTAGAAACACCGTGACAACCAGACCAGGAACTATGTCAGGGCCCGGTACAAGGAGGACCCGGTAACAAAGGAGCTTACCATGGATCCGAAGACCAGGGCGCTTGAGCTTGTTCTGGCACAGGGGACTGAAAGCAGTAGCGCGGGGTCGTCTCAGAGCACCCCTTGGGACAACACTCTAAATAGGGCGTTGAACGTAATGAAAAACAAGGATAAGCTCAGTGAGCCGTCGTCAGCTGGTCATGTGGCCGGCAAAGGCTTGTCCACAAAATGGTCGTCATACTATAACTCTGGTGGGCGAAAGGAGAGAAAGACCAGCTCGGAAATCCAGTCACGTGAGGTTCAAGAACTCAAGGCACAAGTGGCGCGGATTCCGGAGATTGTCCAAGAGCATGTGCAACAACAACTAGGATCGACGCTCACCGGCATTATGCCTACCTTGATTCATGGCCTGACAACGTGGATCCTGAGCAGCCAACAGGGGCCGCCCCTGATTCCCAGCTTCACGGTGAGCAACTCGCACAACGCGCAGGCGACACTATTGGTGTCCCCGGCGGAGGCGGTATTGGTGTCTCCTACGCCGGCACGGGCATTGGAGCTTAATGCACCCGTGTGTATGCCGGCCGGCACCTCGACAGCAAGCGGCCCCTCCGTCAGTTGCACGCCTGTCGTTGGCGGTGCCTCGACATTAGCCGAGCTTGACGCCATCATCACGGTAACTAATTAAGCCTCTCGGCCGAGGACTTCATCTCCTTTCCTTTGACTGGGCATCCCTGATGCCCTACATGTTTTCGCAAGGCGCCGCCGATGTTCCATGCACTCTCCTGCAATTCGTGAACGACGAGTTGGTCGATGTCGCCAAGGGCAAAATCGTTCAACCGGGCAACCCCGTGTTCCACGGTAATCCGATGCCACCCATCGTGTATAGGGTTCAACTGGTTCGGTGCTGCCAGGCTACGATGAGTTGTTACCTCCGATTCGACCCGCCAGGGCAGTCGAAGATGATCTGATGACCCTCAGCGCCTGCCTAAGCTGGCCCCTGCTTTGGCCGAAGATCCAGATTCATTTGGGGGCGGGGGACACCACCCCAAAGACAACACCGCCAGTCATGCCGGCGCCAACCCATGGCAAGACCGCCGCAACGCTACCGGACATGCCGGACATCCCTATGGCACAGGATCCGAACATGCATATGGCACAGGATCCGGACGCCGACGACAACGATGACGGTACATTTACCAACGTCTATAAGTACTTTGTCGAACATGGGTACGATGAGGAATTCTTGGGGCCTCCTTCTCAAGAACCCAACCATACAAAAGACGATTGCGATCTACCTGGTACCGCGGAGAAACCCAATTGCAACAGGCGTCGTCTGGCATTCAGTTCTCAGGAGACGCCTCCAGCTGCCGACTTCACCGAGCCTCAGATAGCCGAGGTGCGAATTATTATCAGCCCCAACACACTCAAGAAGGTGGTCTATGTGCAGAACTCGGTCCCATTACAGCAGAAGAAGAAGGGACGGAAAAGAAAGAGTTACAAGGGTGCGAGCCAGCCGGCACCGAGTACGATCCATGCTCAGGACAGGCCACCTTCACCTAAGGATATCTCGAGGATGGTGCATCTGGCGGGTAGGCTGATGCTACCGACTAATATGCTCAATGCTGCAACCAGTGCTATGCGGAGTCTGCATGACAGTGTTCTTTCTTTGGAGAAGCGGCCTCTCAGAGAGAATGATGTGGCATACCCGGTTTTCGTGGCCAAGGTGCAGAGGGCAAGGGCTTTGTGGATAACTCCATCGGGGGTACGATCGTCCTGCGGTTTGATGACATCTTCGCTATGTTTAACCTTCATCCGCTGCACTACACCTTTGTTCGGCTATTTTCACTGAGTATGGAGATGCGGATTTTTAGAGACAAGACCCCGGACATCGTGATAGTCGACCCCTTCTACATGCGTGCCAAGATCTTGGGCAGCGCTGGGGACCGGAAAGTCGCGAGTTCTTACCTCGAAGGCATCATTCTGGCAAACCCAGATAAGGATAACTTCCTCGTGCCTTACTTTCCCGAGTAAGTCGTTCCCTCAACCGCCCCGTAACATATGATTTCTTAGATTTCGATCGTTTTTTTTACATTCCGTGTTTTGTTCAGTGACACACATTGCACACTCATCCTCTTAAGCCCGAAATATTCCATGGCCACGTAATTCGACTCGGACCGTCAGTCAAAAAAAGACTACACAAATATCAAGAATGTTCTTGATGATGTTCTCCCCGGCTACGCCAAATATGGAGGCACCTTCACCAGGGCAGTTCGTAAGTAGGGCAAGCACGTGTTCGCCAACAATACGACATTTTGCTGTGTCAAGCAGCCTCCTGGCGGTCAGAAGGATGCCTACTACGGCCTCCATCACATGCGGGCGATCGTACGGGACCGTAATCACCTTGTGCTACCAAATAATCTCAAAGATTGGGCCGCGAGCTTGTCGGCAATCCAGGACGTGGACATCAAACAAGAATTATTTCGCATCCAGTCGGAGTTTGCGGAAATCATCCATCAAGATATCCTTCGTATCTCGGGGCAGTTCAACCTCAGAAATCAACCGTCCAACAGTGAGATAGACACAACGCTAGAAATGCAGGCTGACAACGCCCGTGATTTCATTACCATCACGATAGACGACGGCTTCATCCACGCTCCGGTCCCTTGAGTCGAGTCCAAAGTAGTGATGCTATGTGTAGTTCTGAAACATCGATTGGCTCATATTGTAATTAAACTTTAATGAACTTCTATGTCTCTTTGGTTTGGACAGTTGAGGGAGTCCTGGATTAGGGGGTGTCCGGACGGCCGGACTATACCTTCAGCCGAACTCCTGGACTATGAAGATACAAGATTGAACACTTCATCCCGTGTCCGGAAGGGACTTTCCTTGGCGTGGAAGGCAAGATTGGCGATACGGATATGTAGATCTCGGACCATTGTAACTGACTTTGTGTAACCCTAACCCTATCCGGTGTCTATATAAACCGGAGGGTTTTAGTCCATAGGACAACATACAGAACAACAATCATACCATAGGCTAGCTTCTAGGGTTTAGCCTCTCCGATCTTGTGGTAGAACTACTCTTGTACTACCCATATCATCAATATTAATCAAGCAGGATGTAGGGTTTTACCTCCATCGAGAGGGCCCGAACCTGGGTAAAACTTCGTGTCCCTTGCCTCCTATTACCATCCGGCCTAGACGCACAGTTCGGGACCCCCTACCCGAGATCCGCCGGTTTTGACACCGACATTGGTGCTTTCATTGAGAGTTCCTCTATGTCGTCGCCATCAGGAAGGATGCCTCGCCCCGTCTTTAAAGATGGCACCGTTGCTAAGGGAGCTTTGGCTATCGTCCAAACCCTCCGGCTAGGTGGTTTCCTTATGACCGCCTGTTCGGCTTCTACACTTATGATGACCTCTCGAGCCATCGAAAACAATCTTCATGACAGCTCGGAACTTGCCGAACAGTTAGATCCAATGGAGCTCTCCTCCATAAACGAGCTCTTGGATCGCATTGCCGCCCTGGGAGTCGCTACGGATTATGACCAGATTGGGCCTAAACCCGATATGAGAGAGATTAACTCTCCCCAAGTCACCCATCACGTTGCCGTGGTAGAGGGACAGTGCGGCGACCCTTCATCTATCTTAAGGACTAGCTACGTCCGGATTCCCGATCCCTCCAAGTCAGATACCCGCGGAGGGGAGGATATCACTCAAGGCCTGAACTTAGAGTCAGGCGACGGGCTGGATTCATTGGACAACATCCAGGAATCCAAATTTTCGAGTTCGGAAACTCCTCGGCCTCTGAGCCTCAGATTGGGTGAGGCCTCGGATTTAATTCCACCCACCCACCCGAACACAAGTGATCTATCCCAAATTAGGCAAGAGCCCGAAGAAACAGTACATCATTACTGGGCCAGATTCCTCCTGGTTAGGAATAGGATAAGGGACTGCCGCGAGGAACACGCAATCTCAATCTTCTGCAATAATTGCACGGACAAGGGAATCCTCAACGCCATCAGTCGCCGTGATATTACATGCTTCGCTGACTTGGCGTCCATCGTGCGAAAGTACTGTGCGATGGAAAGCGCCTGGAAAACTGAAATAAAATTATGGGACAATCCGGCCCTGAATACAAACCCAGTCCGAAATAAAAGGGTGCATCATCGCCAGACACCCGGGTCAAACACCAAAAATCAAAAACCCTCTACGGGGCATGGAACCGTACTGGAAGGATGGCTCAATGGACCCTGTAAAATTCACAGTACAGAGGACGCCACACCAACTCACAGCCTTAGAGCATGTTGGATACTCCGGCAGGTGGCCAAAATTGGTGAAGATCTCCTAATTCCGGAGGCCATAGAAATCCACCCCAGAGACACCAATACGGTATTAACAGTCTTCGACACTTTAGCATCAAATAATATGCGAAAAAGGACACTCCGCAGCCTTGCCGAAATCTACCAAGTAGCAACAATAAACCCATGGAGTGACACGGCTATTACCTTTAACGCTAGTGATGAACCTAAATTCCGAATAGCCCGAGCACCAGCCACATTGGTCCTCAGTCCAATAGTGGACGACTTTCGTCTTTCCAAGGTACAAATGGACAGCTGCAGCGGATTGAACCTCATTTACGAGGAAACCCTTCAAAAATGGAAATAGAGTGGAACCACATTGAGCGAAGCAGCACAACCTTTAGAGGAATAATCCCCAGTCGGGAAGCGCGCTGTACAGGAAAAATCACACTAGATGTGGTGTTCGACATGGCGGATAATTACGGAGCCGAAGAGGTCATGTTCCATGTGGCTCCGTTCAACAGCGGTTATCACGCTCTGCTAGGGCGAGAAGCGTTTACAATCTTCCAAGAAATACCCCATTACGGGTACATGAAGCTCAAGATGCCCGGGCCTAACAGGATCATCACTCTCGCTAGTGATCCGGACATAGCACTCCGCGCCGAAAACAAGACAGCCACACTGGCCCTTGAGGCACTATCCTAAGCCCTAGCGGCTGAGGACCTGAGTGCGCTGTGCTCCATGGTGAATAGGGACGATGTGGTAGTCGACAAAAGATCCAAGTCCACCTCCTTTAAACCGGCAGACGAAATAGTCAAATTCCAGGTCCATCCAACGGACCCCAATAAAACAACTTTCATCGGGGCATAGTTAAACCCTGATGTAGACGCCACACTGTGAGAGTTCCTATGAGAGAACTGGGACATTTTCGCCTGGCACCCTTCAGACATGCCAGGAATCCCACGCAGGCTAGTCGAGCACAGCTTAAAATCCTAAAAGGATTCAAACCTGTCAAACAAGCTCTTCGGCGTTTTTCCGAACCGAAGAGACAGGCCATGGGAGAGGAGCTAGCAAAGCTATTGGAGGCCGGATTCATCAGAGATATAAAACATCCGGACTGGCTAGCAAACCTGGTGATGGTACCAAAGAAGGACAAATCCTGGCGCATGTGCGTTGATTTTAAAGACCTTAACAAGGCTTGCCCAAAGGATCACTTCCCCCTCCCCCGTATCGATCAAATTATCGACGCTACCGCATGACACGATTCGTTGTGTTTCCTCGATGCATATTCCGGCTACCATCAAATCAAGATGGCAGAATCAGACCAAGCCGCAACGGCATTTATCACACCATACGGCCCATTCTGCTTCAACACAACGCCCTTCAGGCTCAAAAACGCCGGTGCAACATATCAGCGCATGATTCAGACATGTCTGGCAAACCAGATCGGCAAAATAGTGGAGGCATATGTAGATGATGTGGTCGTCAAAACAAGGCATGTCGAATCTCTAGTAGACGACTTGAGGCTCACATTTGATAACCTCCGAACATACGACATCAAGCTCAACCCGGAAAAATGCGTTTTCGGCATTCCAGCCGGAAAGCTCTTGGGCTTCATTGTATCCGGTAGAGGAATTGAAGCAAATCTAGCCAAGATCCGAGCTCTGTCACAATTGGATATCCCAAAAGACCTCAAACAAATACAAAAGTTAACCGGATGGCAGTATCCATGGGCATTCAATGCCTAGAGGTGCGCGGGGACTCGAACCTCGCAATATCCCAAATAAATGGAGACTTCGATGCCAAGGATCCAAAAATGGCAGCTTACCGCAACGCCATCCTAAAAAAGTCAGCTCGGTTTGAAGGGCTTGAATTTCACCATATAGGCCGGGAAAATAATCAGGTGGCAGATGTCCTGGCACGCATCGGCGCAAAACGCGATGTAGTCCCCCCAACATCTTCTTGGAAAGGCTGTTCAAGCCATCCGTAGTATGGGAAGGGGAGCCGAACAATAACAGCCCAGACCCAACCGCACTTCCCGACACCAAACATTCTGACACAATCGGAGGCTCTGCCAATGAAATAACACCTTTAGCCCACGTAATAATGGCCGTCATCGCCCCGTGGACAGAACCATTCCTCGCCTACCTTACTAGACAGGAACTCCCCAAGGACCAAAACGAGGCACACTGCATAGTGCGGCGATCCAAAGCCTACAAAGTTCACGAGGGAGAGCTTTATAAGAAAAGCAATACCGGAGTCCTTCAAAGGTGCATCTCCGAAGAGGAAGGGCGGAACCTCCTGGCTGAAATTCATGCCGGACTCAGCGGTCATCACGCTGCATCTCGGTCCCTTGTAAGCAAGGCCTTCCGCACATGCTTTTATTGGCCGACGGCCTGGGCAGACACCCAGGACCTATTACAACGATGCGTCGGTTTCCAGCTCTTTGCAAACCAAAGCCATATGCCACCCACCGCCCTCCAAACTATCCCCATCACTTGGCCCTTCACAGTCTGGGGGCTTGACATGGTTGGACCCCTTAAAGGCGGAACCCACAAGCAAAAATACTTACTGGTCATGGTGGATAAGTTCACCAAATGGATAGAAGCCAAGCCTGTTAAGACGGCCAAATCCGGACTGGTGATAGACTTTATATCTGGGGTTGTACACCGCTACGGCATCCCCCACAGCATCATCACTGATAACGGCACGAACTTTATGGCCTACGAGGTAAAACTCTGGTGCAAAAACATGAGCATCAAGCTCGATTATGCTTCCGTCTATCACCCACAAACTAACGGTCAGGTCGAACATGCAAATGGTCTTATCATGAGCGGCATCAAACCCATATTAGTGCGGTCCCTCAAGGAATCTAACACGCACTAGGTAGAGGAGCTCGACTCCGTACTCTGGGGGCTGCGGACCACGCTGAATCACACCACCGGATACACACCATTCTTTATGGTGTACGGCACAAAGGCAATTCTGCCTTGTGACATAATTCATGACTCACCTCGAGTGTGCATGTACGAAGAAAGAGAAGCCGAACTCGATCGGCAGGACAGTTTGGACGCATTGGAGGAGGAGCATGACGTGGCAAAAGCCCGTTCTGCGTTCTATCAACAGCAGGCTCGAAGATACCAAAGCAGAGAAGTACGGGCCAAAAATTACAACGTTGGCGAATTAGTTCTACGCCTGCCGGACAAGAAAAAGGACAAACTCAAGCCCAAGTGGGAAGGTCCCTTCGTAATTGACCAAGCCCTGACTGGTGGAGCGTACCGCCTGCGAGATGCATCGGATAACCGACTCGAGCCGAACCCATGGAACGCAGCCCGTCTCCGAAGATTCTATGCCTACCGCCAGACTCTATAGTCGTCTCCTTCCTCTGTCCATTTTTTATATACTGTCTGTCTTACATTTCCCTCCTTCTCCCCTTCCTTTCTCTTATAGCCTTTAAAGGCTCATCAAATGACGTGCTATTCGCGCTCATTAAACCTGGGGGCTTCTTTTAACAGAAGCTTATTCATACGGGCTTCATGCCAAACACATGTGTGACACTTCCGCATGTACCTTTTATTTCACCATTATATGCATCGATATGACTTATGTTTTGGCCAAGCTGGGTTGCCTGGCTCCTGTGCTTACCCCTACGTTCCCGATTATTCGGCTAGGTGGTAAAGGGAGCACCTCTGCGATTGTTACTGCCGGATCAGCCGGATGTGTACCTCAGACTGGGTGAAGCCGAAAGCTAGCGTTCTTAAGGGAATATTCGGTCGGTGACCTAAAAGATGATCTTTTTACTTATTTATTTATGCGCCCCCATATGCTTTTTTTGCGTCTTTTTTGCAGAATGGGCATGCACTTTAGGGCATGCCTCCCAGGGAAAGGAACCCCTAACGGAACTATTCTCCCCGGAAGATGTTTCTTACTAACCATGTAATATAACATAACTAGTCGGGCACTTGTCTGTTCACGCACTAATGACCCCTATGCCTGGTCTCCATGAATTCCCCGGTTCTTATATAACCGCATGGGAATTCGGACACACTCCGGACCGTCAGGTCCCGAGGCTGAAGCGAAAAGGTCGGCCATGACAAACGATCTACAATCTGGCTAGAAGGCATTATAAATGTCAATTAAATTACATAGTCATTTTGACTGATTGTATTCCTCTTCAATAGCATCCAACAGGCTGTCTAATTTACAGTAGTGCAGGGAATATTTGCGGCCAATTCTACTTGGCCGTATACTCAGCTTACAGGGATCTCCTTCCCATCGGGCAACACAGGACCGACCTCGGCCATGTGGTTGGGGTCAGCCTTTGTGTACCGCGTCTTCACCATGGCCAGGCCTCCCTAGCGCCTTGACGGCAGGCCGATATCTTCCACCATCAGAAGCGCCGCCGTGCTCCCTTTAGCTTCTCCGCAAGCTCTCCAAGACCTTCAGGCACGGAGATGGATGTCCATAGGGCATGGGTAACGCCTCGCATCGCCTTCCGAACTCGCTCGAGCAGTTGCGAGAGCTCGGGAAGAAGGTCACCCATAGAACCGGGCATCTCCTCTGTAGGACGACCTGTTACCACACCTACAGACATTACTCTGTTAGTCGACTTCCCCGCCGAACTTTTTTTCTCCAAAGGTTCGTTCAAGAACTTACTAAATATGCCGCGCTGAAGCCATTGATTCTCCTTAACGGAGTCTGACAGCTGGGCATGAACATCTTTTAGCTCGACGCCCAGCTTGGTGTTGGCATCTTGGAGATCGTTCTTCTCCCGCCTCACATTTGTCAGCACCTTCTCACCAGCCTTCAGCTGGCGTAGGAGGTGTTGCCTTTCCGGATTCAATCCGGCGCCATCTGCAATTTCATTTGTCAGATTCGCACCCATGTCACGCTTCGCAAAATACTTATCTTTCGAAGTGTATATTACTAGAGGGGGTCTCCTTGGGCTCCCCTGCCGCGGCTAGTGCGGCCTCAAGTTGGGCTTTGCACTCTTCTAGCTCCTGGGACAGTAGGGAATTCTTTTCTGTAAGAACCTGCATAACATATGATCCTTAAATCAGTTATTCTAACCGTTTCAAGTCTCGGGGGCTACTGGTATATATATAACTACCAAAAATTTCTTACCCGTATGTCTTTTACATATTGCTCCGTGGCTCTGGCTAGACCATTTTGAGCGGCACGGAGGTACGCATCTCCCGACTTGAAGGCATTTGATGCCTCTTGGGAGAAACAAGCGTCGCGAAAAATTGTCCGGCGACGCCTGTGGTTCATGGCACTCTCCACCTCAGAGTTGGTGGCAGACAACCTGTCCACATCCTCCGTCCACTAGAAGAAATATGTCAACTTATGACCTTCTGTAGTGACCCTCGAAGAATTGGTCATAAATCTATGACCATTTTAGACTAATTGGTCAAAAGCTGTTCAGGGGGCTCCAAACCCTAAACCATTGCGACCATTTTGGTCAGAAAGGTCGTAATTTCCTTACACGAAATGCTCACAAAGCAGACAGTGCTAGTCCGCTGCCTTATTTCTAGCTGATCATGACCAATATAGATGGTCATAGCCTTGTAGATTGTGGTGGTTGTGATCACTAGGCGCCATCTCATCAGTTTTGCCTATGTGTCATGTCCATGTGGCAGTTTTTGCCCTAGGTTGTGAAGCAACCTATATTTCCATCATTCCCAAAATTCCCAAAAAAACCTCATAAATTCTTTGGGTCGTATCTTCATCAAATATGTAAAACTCCTTGCTTGGCTAGTTCAAAACTAATTCAACAATATTCATTTTCCTATTATGTTCACAACAACACTTTCTGAAGGAAGTGCTATTTATATATTCTTGATTGCCCTAGGAATTTTTGGGCACTCTTTCCTATCCAAATCATTACCGCATGACAAAATTCAGCTCCATTTGCCTAGCAAATCTTCCTCGGCAAATTTCCGAAGTTTTTGTCCACCTAGAAGCATTGTGAAGGAAGTACCTTTTTTATATCTCTAAATGACATGAAATTTATATAGTTCCTTCATATGCCGAAATTATCACCCTCCTCCAAATTGAAGCTCAGTCAAATCATCTATGTGAGACCAGGTTCAATATATATTTTATGGCCAAATTGGCACGTTGCAAAGCAAATGTTATATAGACCCCTCCTATTACCCTCAAACTTTTCGGGCACTCTTCCATACCCAAATCATTGCCACATGATAATATTCAGCTCAATTTTCCTAGTAAATCTTTCTCGGGAAATTTCCAAAGTTTCTACCTCGAGAGAAGCTTTGTGAAGTAAGTACTAGCTAGGCTTACCCAAATGATCTGAAAATTTACGAGCGCATGACCATACCTAAGTAACTTACCTACACCAATTTTGAGCTCATTTCATTCATCCAATCTCTCTCACTAGTTTTCCCAAGTTTCTGTCCGTAGAAGAGCATTGTGAAGGAAGTACTACTTTGGCATGTCCAAATGGTAGCAATTTTTTACAATGCTTTCCTATGCCCAAATAACCATCCTCCACAAAATTTCAGCTCAATCCATTCATTATTTTGAGCCCAGCTTCAACATTCATATTTTTTCCAGCGTGGTACTTTGCAAAGCAAGTACCACCTAGGATCCTCCTTTTGAGCTAAAAATTTGTGAAGACATTCTCCTTAGTAGATGATCATCCTCAGCCAAAACTCACGCCCACTAGCCATGTGCATTTCCCGTACCACTAATCAAACACTTGGCTGCTAATTCATGTTTGAGCATCGATCGGTCTCCTCGTGAGAATCTTATGTTGTAATTTTCTTCCTAGCACCAACCTGGGGAGTGCCCAACCCACTAGACATGCCTAGGCCTCCCAGAACACATGGCAACATTATGGTCACGCGGTGACCACGCGACGGGCATGCGAGTTTACGCGCTCTAGAGTTGGGGCCCTCGGCCACCGCCCAAACCTCGAGGTATTGCCACCAAACCATGTATTTATGATTAAATAGGTCCTTATGTAACTAGAAATGATTTTTGGAAAAAATAAATAGCAAACTATGATGCAGCTGCAGTTCAAATTTGACCCGCTTCCAACTGAATCGGCGGAAATTTGTCTTTTTCACGAGAGGTGGATCAAAAAATTTTACACCCAACCATTTTGTCAATTGTGCATTAAATATGGCCTAGTATTTTATAAAAATGATTTGGTCCAATTTTTCAACAATTATTTGGTAGTTCCTTCACAAAAAACCTCGTTTCGGGCACTCGAAAAATGGAAAATGGCTTTTTCGTCCAACGAAAATGAAAACTTCCTTAGGAAACATTGTTTGCCATTCCAATATGCACCCTTGTGCACAATATGAGATCATTTGAACAAACTATGCCATGAAAGTGGCCATAAGATTGATCATTTGGCTTGAAAGCCATGAATCTTCACACATGATAGCTCATTTCTGAGAACACTTTTTAAAAATAATTATTGTATTACGAGTTTATTATTTTTCCCGGAAAGTTGGTCATATATAATGACACAATGCGAAGGTTTTCCAATTTTTTGATTTTTTTTTAATTTTTTATGCCCGTTTCAAAATGCGGTCAAAACGGTGGGAATGACCGTTCCTAGATAGTGGTTGAATCTTGGAATTTTTTTGGTGTTTCTATGATTAAATTGATACTTATGTACCTAGAAATGTTTTTTGGAAAAAATAAATAGCAAACTATAAGGCAGCTGCAGTTCAAATTTGACCCGCTTCCAACTAAAACGGCGGAAATTTGTCTTTTTCATCAGAGGTGGATCAAAAATATTTACACCCAAAAATTTGATCAATTGTGCATTAAATATGGCCTAGTATTTTATAAAAATGATTTGGTCTAATTTTGCAACAATTATTTGGTAGGTTCTTCACAAAAAACCTCATTTGGGGCACTCGAAAAATGGAAAATGACTTTTTTGTCCAAAGAAAATGAAAATTTCCTTAGGCAACATTGTTTGCTATTTAAATATTCACCCTTGTGCACAATATGAGATCATTTGAACAAACTAGGCAATGAATGTGGCCATAATATTGATTATCTAGCTTGAAAGCCATTGATCTCTAGAGATGATAGCTCGTTTCTGAGAACAATTTTTAAAAGAATTGCCGTATTACAATTTTATTATTTTTCCTGGTAACTTGGTCACATATGATGACACAATGAGAAGGTTTTCCAATTTTTTGATTTTTTTGAATTTTTTATGCCCGTTTCAAAATGCGGTCAAAACGGCGGGAATGACCGTTCCTAGCTAGTGGTTGAATATTGGAATTTTTTTGGTGTTTCTATTATTAAATAGATACTTTTGTACCTAGAAATGATTTTTGTAAAAAATAAACAACAAACTATGAGTCAGCCGCAGTTCAAATTTGACCCGCTTCCAACTGAATCGGCGAAAATTTGTCTTTTTCATCAGAGGTGTATGAAAACTTTTTACACCCAATAATTTGGTCAATTGTGCATTAAATATGGCCTAGTATTTCAAAAAATGATTTGGTCCAATTTTGCAACAAATATATTATAGGTCCTTCACAAAAAAAATTAGTTTGGACACTCGAAAAATGATTAAAATAGGTAGAAAGATCAGAAATGCATACAAATTGGTGCCCGTCCATAAAATGTGGTCTAACTTGAGTGAAAATTTGTATAATGCCCTTTTGAAAAATATTTTTGATAGTTGCTTCACAAAATAGCTCTATCTTTAGTACTTGGAAATTATTTTAAATCACAGATTCTCGAACCAATCAGAACCCTTCTCATGGATCACCACACTCTATGTGATCTAAACCGTCCACACTAGGCGAATCCAACGTCTCTCGCTCACCTCTCAGCAGGCCAACCCAAACCCTAACTCCACTCCTCTCCCCTCTATCGCCCGATTCAGATCCACTCGCAGCCGCCACCTACCTCTCGCCCTCGATTCAGATCCCGCCGCCCACGCCCGCGCGCCACCACACTCCGCTGCCCGCGCCGCTCTTCCTCCGCCCGCCGACCCCACGCCGTCCCTGATGCCTCACTCGCGGCGCTCATCCCGCCCTAACTCCACTCCCACTCCAGCCGCTGCTGCCCCCTTCTCCCTCCCACCCACGCCCCGCGCCCACGCCCCCAACCCCAACCCCTTCTCCTTCCCTCACATCTCGATCTGCCGCCGCCCCCAACCCCACCGCCACCGCCACCATCGACGACCCTCGCCGTAGATGAGGTTGAGGCCGACCCAAGATCGAGCCCATGCCCAGAGCCGCCCCCAAGATTCGCAGGCAACCCCACGCCAATCAGGACCTCGATTTGGATCGAGCAGGCGCTCTCCACAGACGGGGCTTGGGCAGGCGAGCCAACCGCAGCGGATTCGGCCCTCAGCTCCTCTGGTGGCCAGAAAGGCACCGCGGAGGCTCGCGGAGCACGGGGACGTCGCTCGCCGCCCTCACCGCACCTCCATTCCCCTCCACCACCTTCCCTCTCCCTCTACACGCCTGTCTATATAAGGTACGCATCCCTCTCCCCTCACCTCTCTCCCCGCGCTTCCGGAAGTCGGGGTCTAGGGTTTGGTGCGCCGGTGCACTAATGGATCTGGCGGGGTTGCTGGTGTGCTGCAGGAGGGCGACCGGATGTCGGACGCGCCGGCGAGCCCGCCGGGCGGCGGCTTCGGTGGCGTCAGGGAGCAGGACAGGTTCCTGCCCATCGCCAACATCAGGAGCATCATGAAGATGGCCATCCTGGCCAACGGCAAGATCACCAAGGACGACAAGGAGACCGTGTGGGAGTGCATCTCGAAGTTCATTGCTTCATCGCCAGCGAGTGAGTGCCTCTGTTGACCGCTGACACTCTGTTTTTCCTACCTGAATCAAGTGTGGTCTGGTGCTGACCTGTCGCCGTTTTGTCTTGTCTGTAATGTAGGGCGAGCGACAAGTGCCAGAGGGAGAAGTGCAAGACCATCAACATCGACGACCTGCTCTGGCCGATGGCCACGCTAGGCTTTCAGGAGTACATTGAGCCCCTCAAGGTTTATCTACAGAATTACAGAGGTGCATGCCCATTTAGCCATGTGGGATTTTTTATCTGAATTAATTGGGGATGGATTAGTGCTTTGAGAGTTAGGTAGGTCCATGATAGTTTAATATGTTGCTGTTGTAGCCTGAAAAGCTCTGTTTGGCACTTTTGTTAGTCCTAGTTGGCAATTTTAAACACTCATGTTCAGCTTGGTGACTGATGAGACCCCACACTGCCTGGCACCAATCATCTTATTGTCCATAGAACAAGTGTTGATTTATCCCTCCAATTACTACTGTCATTGAGATCTTCAATTCTTTTCTGTACTATTAATTCAGATAACTGAATGATTTTAAGCACTAAGAATTGTCTCCGGAGTCCAACTATTAAACTGTTTAAGTAGCTACTGAATCTGCTTGCTTGGTTATGGCAGACATACATGCCTTACAAATTCGTTATTCTTGTTTGAAGCTAAGCTAGGCTGCTGTAGTTCCAGCAAAAAACAGGGGAGCCGCTCTTTTTGTTCTTCACTAATAAATTCTTGTTTGAATGCATATCCTGGGGGTGGTGAAGCTGGGAGCCTTTCCTCCCCATAAAAATACTTTGCTCTTCATTATGACCAATGCCCTTATATAATTAGCTGCTAGGAGTGTTTATATACTTGATCACCACACCTCTACTATGCTGGTTACTTTTGCTTTCTTCTCTGTAGTTGTCCAGGGCATAACAGTTTTATGTGTGGCTTGTTATTTTGTTACCAGCCTACTTTCTTGTGCTTCTGGTTGAGTCTTGTGGAGAAGCAGGGCGAATCGGGCATCATCTCACTTGTGCCTATGTGGTAAGAATAGAACGCCACTCTCGCTTGATGTGCATGTATTAGTACAACAAAGCATTCTTACATGGTGATTGTTAGCGACAGAACAATTATCTTGCAACATAGCTTGCCAAATTGCTTGCTTGCTTACTATATAACCTGTACTGCTAAACATGTTATCCCACTCCATGATGTTGTATCATTTGCAAATACTCCTGGACATCGGCTGCCATTACCTATAATCTGTACCTCTAAAAGAGGAGTATAAACTGGACTAATCTGTACTCTATTATGCTTGAGACTTGATCCAAGCCGTATTAATTGTTGCGAGTGATGTTATTATCTACTCTAATGGCTGATGAATCTGTACCTGCCATACCATGTGGAATGAATAATGAATTTGTACCCGAAAACCATGTGTAATGATTGTTATTTTTGCATCATTTAAATTTTTTTTCTGCTATATAGTTTCTCACTCATGATTGATCTACTGCAGGTGAATGAGGTTTTCAAATGTTGGAAGGAGGAGGATAATAGGAACTTCTGTTATGTCTTAGCATCTAAATTTTTGTTTTAATTTTCTTTGTTGTAGAATAGTTTTGTTTGGCAGTTACTATTCCTGGGATGTAAACATATCTTAGATATGTATTGCTGGAATGAATGGTTGTAATATAATAACATTGCACGTTGCCCAAGATAGCTTGTGGTGTGATGTGTTGTAATGTCAATGGCATAATAACTTCTTTTGTATTGGATCAACTTTTTCAGAACTGGGCTAGGCCCAAGTTATATTGGACAATTATTTTCAGGTAAAAACATGAGAGGCACAGCAAAGAAATGGCCCAGAAAAATACATGATCAAAAAGAAAATATGCTGTTAAAAGGGCCACACAAAGAAATCAATAAGGCTGAATTGTTGGGCCAGACCCATGTAGCTAATAAAAGCACAGGAAAAAATACATTAAAAAGGCCAAATTGTTGGGCTAGGCCCATGTAGAAAATCAAATTGGACCGGGCTGAATCTTGTGCCACGTCAGATTGCCACGCTGGATGCCTACGTGGCCTGGGGAGGTTGCTAGTGACCAAAACGCCACAGTAGACATATTTTGGTCATAAACGTCTTCGACCGTTCCAGAAGAAAGGTCGCTATAGTCAGTTTATGACGGCCAGCGTATGACCTTATGTTTTTGGTCACAAAAAGGTCACAAATGGAAATTTGTGACCATTCAGTGACCAATAGTGGAGGTCACAAGTTGACATATTTCTTGTAGTGGTCGGAGGAGCGTCCGGTGCGCGCCTTGTGTCCGCCTCTGCCTCCGGACTAGGCTTTGGAGCCTGGCTGGTGGAGGCACGATTGGCAGCCTCTCCGAATATAGTCCGGTGAGGTCTCTTTGTCCTGAAGAGAGCACGAGTGTTAATATGCCTTAAAGGTATAACACCTGGGATAAGGAGGCGCGCCATACCTCTGCGCTGACGGCTCGGTCCGGACTGCACCTCTTTTCTGCCCACGGGGCCCTGCGGCCCCTCGTCGGCTTGTCGCCGCAGGTTCGGCCTCCCGTCTCAGAAACCTCCCCTGCAAAGTTTGGTTGTAATCAGGAAACTAAAAACACGAGAGGGCGGACCCCTATTCGGGGTACTGGGACTTTGATATCAGTTACCTGGGAGGCCGGGATTAGACCTGGGTAATCGGCCGAAATGGCCACCAAGGCGTTGTCCTTGCTCAATTGGTGGAACACTCCATCAATCAGCTCCACGGATACGTCTGGATCCTCTTGAGAGGCCGGGTCGAGGGACCGTCCTGGGTCCTCGGGTTGTGGAGGAGGGCTGTTTATTTCTTTAACAGCCTGGCGTAGTTCCTGCGTTGAAGTCGCTAGACTGAATATTTAACGATGGGGATATAAAACGGATGGGCAAGATGCGACCACTTCCCATCTTGGAGGATTGTACATAGAAAATCCACCCTTCAGGTCGACGTGGAGAAAATCCTCCTCTTCTCCCTTGTACAAAGCGGACAAGGTCTTTGCTAGAGCCGCAGCCGAATCCGGCCCCTTAGGGCCGTAGCGGGTGGCGTCGTCCTCCCCGTTGAAGTCCCACATGGGGTGGCCTCTATACTGTAGCGGCTGCACCCCTCGCATGATGCATGCGGCCATGACCCCGATCATGGTCAGTTCTTATCATATCTAACAGATCTCACTATCGTAAGGGGACACGATCTCTGCTTCGACAAGATGTGCCTCTGAAAACTGTGTCTCGAAATGTGGAATGGCAGACGGAAAACGGTTCGAAATGATGACCAAGCAGACGTGATGTCACATTACAAAAAGTTGATAGCGGATTGGACTCGTGTAATATTATATTTTCTGTGGTTGTGTGTGGTACTTGTGTTGCATACCCGGACACGTTCTGCGGTTGGAGTATTCGGACACAATTTGCTCGCCAGACACCTCGTCATTGAAGCCTGGTTTAGGCGCAACTGAGGGAGTCCTGGACTAAGGGGTCCTCGGGCGTCCGACCTATTGGACATGGGCCGAACTGATGGCCTGTGAAGATACAAAGACCGAAGACTCTACCCATGTCCAGATGGGACTCTCCTTGATGTGGAAGGCAAGCTTGGCATCCGAATATGAAAATTCCTTTCTCTGTAACCGACCTTATGTAGCCCTAGATCCCTCCGGTGTCTATATAATAGGAGGGCTAGGTCCGTAGACATAGATCCTCATAATGATAGTCAGACATGCTAGACTTCTAGGGTTTAGCAATTACGATCTCGTGGTAGATAAACTCTTGTAATACTCATATTCATTGAGATCAAAGCAAGCAGAAAGTAGGGTATTACCTCCATAGAGAGGGCCCGAAC
The DNA here is from genome assembly GCF_002162155.2 of Triticum dicoccoides. Lineage (NCBI taxonomy): Eukaryota > Viridiplantae > Streptophyta > Magnoliopsida > Poales > Poaceae > Triticum > Triticum dicoccoides. The sequence goes on along the minus strand of NC_041392.1, from coordinate 685,701,713 downwards.
CTGGGTAAAACATTGTGTCACTTGCCTCCTATTACCAGTGACCTTAGACGCACAGTTCGGGACCCCCTACCCGAGATCCGCCGGCTTTGACACCGACAATACTAGTGACACTTTGTTTGTCTATGTATTCGCACATGTACTAAGTTTCCGGTTAATACAATTCTAGCATGAATAATAAACATTTATCATGATATAAGGAAATATTAAATAACAACTTTATTATTGCCTCTAGGGCATATTTCCTTCAGTGTCCCACGTGCACTAGAGTCTATAATCTGGATTACATTGTAATGATTCTAACACCCATGGAGTCTTGGTGCTGATCATGTTTTGCTCGTGAGAGAGGCTTAGTCAATGGGTCTCCAACATTCAGATCTGTATGTATCTTGCAAATCTCTATGTCTCCCTCCTTGACTTGATCGTTGATGGAATTGAAGCGTATCTTGATGTGCTTGGTTCTCCTGTGAAATATGGATTCCTTTGCCAAGACAATTGCACCAGTATTGTCACAAAAGATTTTCATTGGACCCGATGCACTAGGTATTACATCTAGATCAGATATGAACTCCTTCATCCAGACTCCTTTGTTTTCTTCTTCAGAAGAAGCCATGTACTCCGCTTCACATGTAGATCCTGCCACGACGCTCTGCTTCAAACTGCACCAACTGACAGCTCCATGATAACTCAGATGTATTGGGGATCGCAACAGTTTTGGAGGGTAGATTATTCAACCCAAATTTATTGATTCGACACAAGGTTTATTAAGGCACACAAGAAGAAAGCTAAAAAGGAAATAAACTATCATGGATGATACAATTAAAAAGTATGAGCACCAACAACTAGCATGAGTGTGTGAACATGAATGTAATGTTGGTGAGAAATACGTACTCCCCCAAGCTTAGGCTTTTGGCCTAAGTTGGTCTGAGGGAGTCCTGTACTAGGGGGTGTTCGGGTAGCCGGACTATACCTTTAGCCGGACTCCAGGACTATGAAGATACAAGATTGAAGACTTCGTCCCGTGTCCGGATGGGACTTTCCTTGGTGTGGAAGGCAAGCTTGGCGATGCGGATATTCAAGATCTCCTACCATTGTAACTGACTTTGTGTAACCCTAACCCTCTCCGATGTCTATATAAACTGGAAGGTTTTAGTCCGTTGGACAACTTCATCATACAACAATCATACAATAGGCTAGCTTCTGGGGTTTAGCCTCCTTGATCTCGTGGTAGATCTACTCTTGTACTACCCATATCATCAATATTAATCAAGCAGGACGTAGGGTTTTACCTCCATCAAGAGGGCCCGAACCTGGGTAAAACATCGTGTTCCTTGCCTCCTGTTACCATCCGGCCTAGACGCACAGTTCGGGACCCCCTACCCGAGATCCGCCGGTTTTGACACCGACATTGGTGCTTTCATTGAGAGTTCCTCTGTGTCGTCGTTTTCAGGCCCGATGGCTCCTTCGATCATCAACAGCAATGCAGTCCAAGGTGAGACTTTTCTCCCCGGACAGATCTTCGTCTTCGACGGCTTCGCACTGCGGGCCAATTCGCTTGGCCACCTTGAGCAGATCGAAAGCTATGCCCCTGGCCATCAGGTAAGGTTTGGAAGCCTAAACTACACGGCTGACATCCGCGGGGACTTGATCTTCGACGGATTCGAGCCACAGCCAAGCGCGCCGCACTGTCTCGATGGGCATGATATAGCTCTGCCACCGAACAATGCCTTGGAGGCCGCACACGCATCGGTTCCGACCATTAATTCGGAGCCTACTGCGCCGATCAAGGATCAGCGGTTGGACGCTGCCTCAGGGTCTGCGATCTCATAGGCGATCGAGCCGAACTCCAGCCCCGCACTCCGCATGGCCCGTGACTCCGAGGAGCCGGATTCCTCTCCGAACTCCGAGCCCCCCGCGCCCCTGCCGATCGAATCCGATTGGGCGCCAATAATGGAGTTCACCGCCGCGGACATCTTTCAGCACTCGCCCTTCGACGACATCCTGAATTCTCTAAAGTCCTTGCTGGACTACGGTCAGCAAGGTTGGGATACGGACGATGAAGAAATTCAAAACCCACCCACCACCCACTTGGTAGCCACTGTCGACGACTTAACTGACATGCTTGACTTCTAATCCGAAGACATCGACGGCATGGACGACGATGCAGGAGACGAACAAGAACCATCACCTGTAGGGCGGTGGAACGCCACCTCGTCATATGACATATATATGGTGGACACTCCAAAGGATGGAGATGGCGATGGAACAGCGGGGGACGATACCTCTAAGAAACAACCCAAGCGCCGGCGTCAGCGGCGCCGCTCTAAATACCGCCAAAGCAAAAATGGTGATTCCGGCACGGGAGATAATACTACTCCGGATAGCGCCGAAGAACACCCCCTCCAGCAAGATTCAGCATAGGAGGACAGAGAAGCCAGCCCTCACGAGAGGGCGGCGGACTAAGAGGCTGAGGACGATAATTATACGCCTCCCTCCGAAGATGAGGCAAGCCTCGACGATGACGAGTTCGTCGTGCTAGAGGATCTCACTGAACAAGAGCATTTTAAACGCAGGCTTATGGCCACAACAAGCAGCCTCAAGAAAAAGCAGCAACAGCTTAGAGCTGATCGGGATTTGCTAGCTGACAGATGGACTGAAGTCCTTGCGGCCAAAGAGTATGAACTCGAACGCCCCTCCAAGAGTTACCCAAAGCGCAGGCTGCTACCCCGACTAGAGGAGGAAGCACCTACATCACCAGCGCATGACATGGCCGACCGGCCACCTCGTGGCCGCGACAGAGAGGCCTCTTGGCCATCCGCTCAAGCCATGCCCCGACGCCGCGTCAAGCATACTAAGGCACGGGAAAATGCACCCGACCTGCGCGACATACTGGAGGAGAAGGCAAGGCAAACAAGATCGATCTACGGATCGCGCAGGCGCCCCACGGCACGTGACGGTGATCGTCACTCCGGATGCAGTAAATCCGGCCGGGCCGAACTCAACAGACAAAGCTCCTTCAAGCTGCGTCGTGATATAGCCCAATACAGAGGAGCCGCACACACACTATGCTTCACAGATGAAGTAATGGATCATAAAATCCCTGAGGGCTTCAAACCCGTAAACATCGAATCGTACGATGGCACAACAGATCCTGCGGTATGGATCAAGGATTATCTCCTTCATATCCACATGGGCCGCGGTGATGATCTACACGCCATCAAATACCTCCCACTCAAACTTAAGGGACCGGCCCGGCATTGGCTTAACAGCTTGCCAGCAGAGTCTATCGGTTCTTGGGAGGACCTAGAAGCCGCATTCCTTGACAACTTCCATGGCACTTATGTGCGACCACCGGACGCCGATGACCTAAGCCACATAATTCAGCAGCCAGACGAATCGGCCAGGCAATTCCGGACACGGATCCTAACAAAGAAAAAACAGATAGTCGACTGTCCGGAAACAGAGGCCTTAGCGGCCTTCAAGCATAATATCCGTGACGAGTGGCTTGCCCGGCACCTGGGACAGGAAAAGCCGAAATCTATGGCAGCCCTCATGACACTCATGACCCGCTTTTGCGCGGGAGAAGACAACTGGCTAGCTCGTAGCAACAATTTAACCAAGAACCCTGGTAATTCAAATACCAAGGACAAAAGCGACAAGTTGCGTCGGAACAAACAAAAGCGCCGCGTTAACAACTACAGCAACGAGGATACGGCAGTTAATGCCGGATTTCGAGGCTACAAATCTGGTCAACGGAAAAAGCCATTCAAAAGAAATACTCAGGGCCCGTCCAGTTTGGACCGAATACTCGACCGCTTGTGCCAGATACATGGCACCCCTGAAAAGCCAGCCAATCACACAAACAGGGACTGTTGGGTGTTTAAGCAGGAAGGCAAGTTAAGAGCCGAAAACAAAGACAAGGGGCTGCATAGCGACGACGAGGAGGAGCCCAGGTCGCCGAACAACAGTGGGCAGAAGGGATTTCCCCTGCAAGTGCGGACGGTGAACATGATATACGCAACCCACATCCCCAAGAGGGAGTGGAAGCGTGCGTTATGGGACGTATATGCGATAGAGCCAGTCGCCCCAAAGTTCAACCCATGGTCCTCCTGCCCGATCACCTTTGATCGAAGGGACCACCCCACTAGCATCCGCCACGGCGGCTTCGCCGCATTGGTTCTAGACCCAATCATTTACGGATTTCATCTCACAAGAGTCGTCATGGACGGCGGCAGCAGCCTGAACCTGCTTTACCAGGATACAGTGCGAAAAATGGCCATTGATCCCTCGAGGATCAAGCCCACCAAAACGACCTTTAAAGGCGTCATACTAGGTGTAGAAGCCAACTGTACAGGCTTAGTCACACTGGAAGTGGTCTTCGGATCTCCGAATAACTTCCGAAGCGAGGAGTTAATCTTCGACATAGTCTCGTTCCGCAGTGGCTATCACGCATTGCTCGGGCAAACCGCATTCGCAAAATTCAACGCGGTACCCCACTATGCATACCTCAAGCTCAAGATGCCAGGCCCTAGAGGAGTAATCACGGTCAATCAGAACACTAAACGCTCCCTCCGAACGGAGGAGCACACGGCAGCGCTCACAACAGAAGTACAAGGCAGCTTCTCTAGGCAGTTCTCCAGTTCGGCCTTCAAAAAGCCGGACACTGTCAAGCGCGCCCTGAGTACCCTACAACAAGACCGTGTGGCACGTTCTGAGCTAGCGTAGCAATGCGGCCCCAACCCTAGCCCTCGTGATATAGCCAAACCAGTGCTTCACGTACATAACTACGCTCTTGAAATACCATGGACACAGGGGAAGGGGAACTATCATGGCACGCCCGAAATATGGTTTAAACCACACCAGGGGCTGCCGGATTCCTTTTTTTTCTTTTTTTCTCTTACTCTCAGGACTCCATACTTCGGATGGCCCGTTCGGCAATTCAACTGCCGCACAAACGATGCAAGATCCAGGAAAGCAGACAAGCCACGCCGCATTATGGAACTCCCAGGTGGTCTCTATTGCGAGCAGTATACCTGTTTTTTAATACAATTCCGCGGCCTGCCCCTGGCCAGGACATGTTAAATAGTCCAATTTCTTTTGCTTATTGCACTATTTGTAACGTTCCGCTTTCATAGCAGCCTTTCTATAAGAAATGCATAGCTTTTTGTCTATTTTTTGAATTATCCTCTTTTTATATATATGTTTATCAATAACATGTTGCATCCGTACACTGCGGTATGGCAAAAATACGCCAGGGGCTTCAGTACCCATCAATATGGCGTGAGAAGTCCGTACACTTTCACAAGTGCGGCACCCCGAACTTATAGCACTATATGCATCGGCTCCGAATCATGATTTGGGTCAATAGTTGGGTTTGCGTGGCTCCTATGTTTTGGTGCCTTACGTTCTGCTATATCGGCTAAGGTAGCACTAGGAGAACTACTGCGATTGTGCCCCGGTTGAGCTGGGCTGAGCACCTCAGTAGAGAAAGCTAAAACTGACTGTCATGATGAGGCAAGAGACCTGTCGCTGTTCGAGAGGTTTTTCGAGTCCTTAAAGACTTATGCCGCTTTGAGCGGGGAACCGTCTTTGTCCGGCCAAGGCATGGATAGCGCCCCGAACTCGGTCTTCCGAATACTAGGGGCTTCGCCGAAATTTAAAATTATAGAGTTCAATGGCTAAGTGAGAGTGTTCAAGCATTATAGTCCGATTGCCTTGTTCGTTGTGCTGAGCGCCTCCCTTGACGGACCCAATCATGGGAAAAAGAGCGCTCAGGTTTATCCCGAACACCTCAGCACTAGTGGCATGGGGGCAGAAGCCGACGACTGGCCATCTCTCAATTTTTTGATAAACGGCCACACAGAAAGTAATATTTTAAATTCAAGCATTGCTTAGCGCATATGAACAAGTTTTCAGCGCACAGGATAACACGAGCGAGTTCATTCAAAAATTACATCCTTGGTGCATTCATCCGCCATAAGGCGGGCACCGGCCAGAACATCCTTGTAATAGTTCTCGGGCTTGCGATGCTCCTTGCCCGGCGGCAGCCCGTCCCTCACAAGCTTCTCACCGTCCAGCTTACCCTAGTGCACCTTTGCATGGGCAAGGGCCCTACGGGCACCTTCGATGCAGACGGAGCGCTTGATGACCTCGAGCCTTGGACAAGCCTCCACCAGCCGCTGCACCAGTCCGAAGTAGCTCCCAGGCAGGGCCTCTCCAGGCCACAGCCAAACTATGAAGCCCTTCAGGGCATGTTCGGTCGCCTTGTGGAGCTCGACCAGTTGCTTCAGCTAGTCGCTCAAGGGCACAGGGTGTCCGGCCTCAGCGTAATGAGACCAGAACACCTTCTCCGTCAAGCTGCCTTCCTCGGCTCGGTAGAATGCGGCAGCATCGGATACGCTATGGGGAAGATCTGCGAATGCCCCTGGAGAGCTCCGGATTCGGGTAAGTAACAAGTAGTTTACTTTTATATATCGGCTTTGCATAGAGAATGCCTTACCCGCCGCTATCTTTTTCACCGGATCTAATTCCCGGAGGGCCTTCTGGGCTTCGGCCTTGGCAGATTTGGCAGTTTTAAGGGCCGCTGCAAGCTCAGACTCTCGTGTCTTCGAGTCGAGCTCCAAATTCTCATGTTTTTTCATGAGGGCCTGAAGCTCTTGCTGCACCTCGCCGACCTGCGCCTCAAATTTCTCCCGCTCGGTGCACTCCGTGGCCGCTCTCTTCTTGGCCTCGGATAGCGCCTTCTTGAGGGTCGCCACCTCAGTTGTGGCCCCTACAATAAGCAATATACTCCTGTCATTTTTTGCAATTGCGTCTTCTTATAGGCATTTTTTCTATAAGGTATCTCTTACCTTCTTCCTCCTCGAGCTGCTGTTTGGCAAGGCCGAGCTCTTGCTCGGTCCGCTCGAGGCCCTGCTTCAGGGCATCCACCTCCGCAGTCAGTGCGGCGGTGGCCAGCAGCGAGCCTACATACGTATATTGACTCCTTTTTAGTTAGACTCCTGCGATATTTAATAGATCCTCTATTCGGCTTTTCTTTCCGAACGCCAAACAGAGCATTAGGGGCTACTATCTATGCGGTAATATTTTTACATATTTCTACTTACCTCGAAACCTGTTAGAAGGCTAGCACAAGCTTCAGTAAGTCCGCTTTTGGCGGACTGAACCTTCTGGACCATCGTACTCATGATAGTACGGTGCTCCTCATCGATGGAGGCGCCCTTAAGCACCTCCAGCAGATTGTCCGGCGCCTCCGGTTGGACGGAGGACGCCGGCTCAATAGGCTTGCTCCTCTTGGCAGGAGTTCGCCTGCCGCGGTCCGGAACCGTTAATGATTCCGGCGCGGTCCGGAACCTCTTGCCACGTCCGATGAATCCAGGGAGCCGCTCGACGACTCGTCGAGCCCGTCCTTGGGCGGGCTGCATGATTATATTCGACATTAGGGAAAGCTGCACAACAAAAGGAATATCATGAGTTACTCTGGTATCTGAACACTTACGATTTCACCGGACGCTTGGCCCTGTCCGGCCACTCCTCTTCGTCCTCGTCGGCGTCGGGGCGTAGTCCGGGGGAGGGGTTTTCCTCTTCTTGGACCCTTCGCCCCCCTACTAGGGCGGCCTTCCTCTTCTTTCCTCCCGTCGCTAGAGGGGGAGAGGTCTCTTCTTCCTCCTCCTCATCTTCATGGGAGGAGTGCGTCTCGGACTCATCGGACGACGAGTCTGACACCACCATATGCCGGGAACTCTTTTGAGTCCCCGTGGCCTTCTTCTTCTTAGCCTTCTTCTCTGGCACCACATAAGGTGCCAGAACCAGCAGCTTTACTAGGAGAGCAGGGGCTGGGTCTTCGGGCAAGGGAGCCGGACAGTTAATCAGTCCGCACTTCGCCTGCCAATCCTGTCAAAGGTGAGGGAGTTTAGATCCCTCATAGAGTCAAACTATGAAGAAAACTTAACATCCTGTAAAAGATGAAAATATTTTACCTCGCCAGCAGGACGCTGCGAGCTGAATCCACGGTCTTCGGAGGCGGATGTGGGAGCATCGGCGCCTTTGGTTAGCCCCTTCTAGACATCTTCGTGCGTCGTGTCGAAGAGCCTGCTCAGAGGTCGGTGCTGCGCCGGGTTGAACTCCCACAAATTGAAGTCCCGTTCTTGACACGGAAGGATCCGGCGGACGAGCATGACCTAGACTACATTGACAAGCTTGAGCTACTTGTTCACCAGGGACTGGATGCATTTTTGCAGTCCGGTCACCTCTTCTTCGTCGCCCCACGACAAGCCCATCTCCTTCCAGGACGTGAGCCGCGTAGGGGGTACGGATCGGAATTCAGGGACTGCGATCCACTTCGGATCACGTGGCTCGTTGATGTAAAACTATCCTGACTGCCACCCCTTCAAGGTCTCCACAAAGGAGACCTCGAGCCATAGGACGTTGGCTATTTTGCCCGCCATGGCACCTCCGCACACTGCCTAGTTGCCGCGCACTACCTTTGGCTTGACGTCGAAGGTGTTGAGCCAGAGGCCGAAATGGGGGCGGATGCAGAGGAAAGCCTCGCACACGACGATAAACGCCAAGATATTGAGGATGAAGTTCGGGGCCAGATCGTGGAATTCTAGGCCATAGTAGAACATGAGCCCACGGACAAATGGGTGGAGAGGAAAACCCAGTCCGCGGAGGAAGTGGGGAAGAAATACCACCCTCTCATGGGGCCTTGGGGTGGGAAGAAGCTACCCCTCCTCAGGAAGCCGGTGCGCGATGTCTTTGGATAGGTATCCGGCCTTCCTTAGCCTTTTGACATGGCCCTCCGTGATGGAGGAGACCATCCACTTGCCTCCCGCTCCGGACATCGTTGGAGAAGGTTGAGGTAGGAAGTGCGGGCTTGGGCGCTGGATCTGGGGTGCGCAGAAGATGGATAGGCAAAGGAGAAAGAAGGTGTAGGTAAAAAGGTGGATCCTTATCCCCTTATATGAGCGGATGCGACTATGCGTCCCCACCAGCCTAGTAAAACTCGCTTGCCTCCCAAGCACCATGATAAATGGCGTGGTTGGGTTACCCATGTCCGTATTGATGAGAATCCCGTAAATGGAGGACACGATCTCTGCTTTGACAAGACGTGCCAAGGAAACTGCCTCGCAAAACACGCTGAGGTGGAAAAGTGAAAACGATTCGAATAAAGGCTTGGCCGTAGTGTGATGTCACGCTGCGGAATACGTTAGCAGATTAGATTTGTGTCAATATTATTCTCTATGTGGCAATACATGGAAACTTATTTTGCAGAGCCGGACACTACTCTTGGTGTTTACACACTTTTATGAAGAATTTGGAGGAAGAACCCGCCTTGCAATGCCGAAGACAATCTACGCGCCGGACTCATCGTCATTGAAGCCTCGTTCAGGGGCTACTAAGGGAGTCCTGCATTAGGGGGTGTTCGGGTAGCCGGACTATACCTTCAGCCGGACTCCAGGACTATGAAGATACAAGATTGAAGAGTTTGCCCCGTGTTTGGATGGGACTTTCCTTGGCGTGGAAGGCAAGCTTGGCGATGCGGATATTCAAGATCTCCAACCATTGTAACTGACTTTGTGTAACCCAAACCCTCTCCGGTGTCTATATAAACCGGAGGGTTTTAGTCCATAGGACAACTTCATCATACAACAATCATACAATAGGCTAGCTTCTAGGGTTTAGCCTCCTTGATCTCGTGGTAGATCTACTCTTGTACTACCCATATCATCAATATTAATCAAGCAAGACGTAGGGTTTTACCTCCATCAAGAGGGCCCGAACCTGGGTAAAACATCATGTTCCTTGCCTCCTGTTACGATCCGGCCTAGACGCACAGTTCGGGACCCCCTACCCGAGATCCGCCGGTTTTGACACCGACATGGTCTATGCCCATGGATGGCCTGGTGGATATCCGAAGTTGAAGCCGCGGTTATACTAAGATGCATCAGCTATTGCCTGACAAGCTGCAGCTTGGAGGCGAGCTGCCTCCGTCCTCCTCTCGTACTCAGTCGCCTCCTCCCTGGTTATAACATATCTCCCTTTTGCCTGAAAGTCAAAGAAGGTAGGAGCAGGGAGAGCGATGTGATAGATGCATCGTCTGTCAAAGATTAGTTACTACTGGAGGAACTGATTGTTCCTCTCAACAAACTAATGACGAACCATGGCATTATAATCTAAATAAGCAGGAGGCAACTCAATATCATCTCCATGTATGGGTATCTCAAGAAAATCAGCTAAATGGGCTGCGTAAATTCCACCAAAGAAATCTCCATTAATTTTGTTATTATGCAACCTGGGTGCACCAATGGCCCCCAAATTATATTGTCTATCTCCTAATACATCACTCTTGAGAACACTAAGATCTGGCACACACATGTGACATGCCTCATCCTTACCATTTATGCATCTATCTATAAAGAGAGCAAAATAATGTATAGCACGAAAATGAAAGCTCCCTATGGTAGCTTGTGTGATTTCCCTAGATTCCCCCATAGTTATACTAGCAAGAAAGTATCTATATTCAGATTTGAGAGGTTCACTAACATTACCCCACTATGGGAGTTTACAAGCAAGGTTAAAATCTTCTAAGTCCATTGTATAAGATTTATCATAAAGATCAAACCGGACAGTTTGAGAATTGCGTGATGATGAAACTTCAAACCTTCTCACAAAGGAATCAGTGAGGTAGTGGTAATGACGGCACTTATCTGCCATGAAGCTCTCAAGATCGGCATTACGCACATATGCGTCAAATTCCTCCTTGATTCCTGCTTGGACCATGAAATCTTTTGACGGCCATTCACAAGGCCGCACTTGAGCTTCCCTCGGTGGTTCATCGTCTGGCTCATGCATTGCGGGCCTGGGTCCTTGCTTCCTTGAAGAACCACCTTGGTACATTTTACTAAACATATTTTTTCCTCTGAAATATTTCTAAAAATTTTAGTAACTTAAAATAAAAGTGTACCAAACTCAACAAACTTGATAGGAACTACTCCTACAAGTTCCTAGAGGCCATATCATGCATTAAAACTACTTTTGACAACATAAATTTGACATGCAAGCTCAAGAACAGGGTCACCTAAGCAGCAAAAATTTGCCATGAATAAAGCACTAGAACAAAAACTAATTGGACCATTGGAGGAGTTACATACCAAAGAACAATCCCCCAAAGCAGTTTTGTGAATGGAGCTTTGAGCTAGGAGATCGAAAATGGCAACAATATGAGCTAGAACTCGTGCTTGAGATGGTTGGTGATTTGTTTGGGAGGAAGAAGGAGTGTGTGGTTGCTGGAATAAGTGGAGCGGGCCACAAGGGGCCCACGAGGCAGGGGGGTGCCCAGGGGGTAGGACGCGCCCTGGACCCTCGTGGCTAGGTGCTGGTTCCCCCTGATGTGTTCTCAGTGCCAGATATTCTCAAATATTCCAGAAAAAATCATATTCAAATTTCAGGGTATTTGGAGAACTTTTATCGTCGCGGTATTTTTTATTGCATGGATAATTCAGAAAACTGACAGAAATTACTATTTTTGCTTTATTTAATATAAATAACAGAAAGTAAAAAGAGGGTACAAAGAGTTGTGTTTTCTAAATTCACCCATCTCAAGCTCATGAAAAGGAATCCACTAACAAGGTTGATCAGGTCTTGTTAACAAACTCATTTCGAATAACATGAAACCGGAGAATTTTTGAATAACACTAGGTTACCTCAATGGGGATATGCATGTCCCCAACAATAAGAATATCATATTTCTTCTTGACAGTAGGAAGAGGGAATTCAAAAGCTCCAATAGTGATTGTTGAATTTTTTCCAATAGAATTGATACTATGGACTTGAGGTTGTTTCCTCGGAAATTGTACCGTATGCTCATTACCATTAACATGAAAAGTGACATTGCCTTTGGTGCAATCGATAACAGCCCCTGCAGTATTCAAAAAGGGTCTTCCAAGAATAATAGACATACTATCGTCCTCAGGAATATCAAGAATAACAAAGTCCGTTAAAATAGCAACGTTTGCAACCACAAGAGGCACATCCTCACAAATACTGACAGGTATAGCAGTTGATTCATTATCCATTTGCAAAGATATTTCAGTAGGTGTCAACTTATTCAAATCAAGTCTACGATATAAAGAGAGAGGCATAACACTAACACCGGCACCAACATCACATAAAGCAGTTTTAACATAGTTTCTTTTAATGGAGCATGGTATACTTGGTACTCCTGGATCTCCAAGTTTCTTTGGTATTCCACCCTTAAAAGTATAATTACAAAGCATGGTGGAAATTTCAGCTTCCGGTATCTTTCTCTTATTTGTAACAATATCCTTCATATATTTAGCATAAGGATTCATTTTAAGCAAGAGCTCCAGGCTCTCATGGAAAAACATGAGAGTTTGGAGCTTGACTCAAAGACGCGAGCGTCCAAGCTCACGGTGGCTATTTCAAATGCCAAGTCTGCCAAGGCCGAATCCCAGAAGACCCTCCAGGAGTTGGATGAGGTGAAGAAGATAGCGGCGGGTAAGGCATTCTTTATGCAAAGCAAACACATAAACGTGAGTTACTTGTTACTTACCCGAATCCGGAGCTCTCCAGGAGCGTTCGTAGATCTTCACCGGAGTGTGTCCGATGCAGCCGCATTCTATCGAGCCGAGGAGGGCAGTTCGACAGAGAAGGTGTTCTGGTCTCAGTATGCTGAGGCCGGACACCCCATTCCCCTGAGCGACCAGCTGAAGAAACTCGTCGAGCTCCACAAGGCAGCCGAACAGGCCATGAAGGGCCTCATAGTTCGGCTGTGGCCTGGAGGGGCTCTGCTTGGGAGCTATTTCGGGCTGGTGCGGCGGCTGGTGGAGGCCTGTCCAAGGCTCGAAGTCATCAAGCGCTCCGTCTGCATTGAAGGTGCCCGTAGGGCCCTTGCCCGTGCTAAGGTGCACTGGGGCAAGCTGCATGCTGAGAAGCTTGTGAAGGACGGGCCACCGCCGGGGAAAGAGCATCGCAAGCCCGAGAATTATTATAAGGATGTTCTGAAGGGTGCCTGCCTTGTGGCGGATGAATGTTCTAGGGATGTAATTTTTGAGTGAAACTTGCTCGTTTTGTCCTGTGCGCTGAAAACTTGTTCATATGCGCTAAGCAATGTTGTTGGAATTTAAAATATTACCTTCTGTGCGCCTGTTTATCAATTCTGAGAGATGGCAAGTCATCGGCTTCTGCCCCCGTGCCTCTAGTGCTGGGGTGTTCGGGGATAAACCTGAGCGCTCTTTTAATTTTCCCATGTTTGGGTCCTTCGAGGGAGGCGCTCAGCCCAACGAACAAGGCAATTGGACTATAATGCGTGAACACTCTCACTTAGCCATAGAATTCTATAATTTTAAATTTTGGTGAAGCCCCTGGTATTCGGAAGACCGAGTTCGGGGTGCTATCCACGCCTTGGCCGGACAGAGCCGGCACCTCGCTCTAAGCGGCATAAGTCTTTAGGGACTCGAAAAACCTCTCGAACAGCGACCAGCTCTCGCTTCGTCATGACAGTCAGTTTTAGTTTTCTCCACTAAGGTGCTCGACCCAGCTCAACTGGGGCACAACCGCAGTGGTTCTCCTAGTGCTACCTTAGCTGATATAGCAGAACGTAAGGCACCAAAACATAGGAGCCGGGCAAACCCAACTATTGACCCAAGACATGATTCGGAGCCGATGCATATAATGCTATAAGTTCGGGGTGCCGCACTTGTTAAAGTGTTCGGACTTCTCACACCATATTGAGGGGTACTAAAGCCCCTGGCGTATTTTGGTCGTACCAAATTGTACGGATGCAACATGTCGTTAAGGAACATATATTAAAAAAAGTAATACAAAAATAGACAAAAGCTATGCATTGTTTATTAAAGAGGGCTGCGATCAAAGCAGAACGATACAAATAATGAGATAAGCAAAAGTTTGGACTATGTAACATGTCCGTTCCAGGGGCAAGCTGCGGAATAGTATGCGAAACAGGTATACTGCTCGTGACAGAGACCACCTGGGAGTTCTGTAATGCGGTGTGGCTTGTCTGCTTCCCTGGTTCTTGCATCGTTTGTGCGGCAATTGAACTGCTGAACAGGCCTTCCGAAGAGTGGAGTCCTAAAAGTAAGAGAAAATTAAAAAATTGACAGCCCCTGGTGCGGTTTAAGCCGTGTTTCGGACGTGCCGTGATGGTGCCGCTCCCCCTGTACCCATGGTATTTCTAGAGCGTAGTTATGTACGCGAAGTACTGGTATCGCCTTTTTACGAGGGCTGGGGTTGGGGCCGCATTGCTACGCCTGCTCGGGTCGTGCCAGGCGGTCTTGTTGTAGGTTACTCCAAGCGCGCTTGACGGTGTCCGGTCGTTTAATGGCTGGACTGGAGAACTGCCTGGAGAGTCTGCTTTGTACTTCTACTGCAAGGGCCGCCGTGTGCTCCTCCGTTCGGAGGGAGCGTTCGGTGTTTCCATTGACCGTAATTACTCCTCGAGGGCCTGGCATTTTTATCTTAAGGTATGCGTAGTGCAGTACCGCATTGAACTTGGCGAATGCGGTTCGCCCGAGCAGTGCGTGATAGCCACTACGGAATGGGACTATGTCGAAGATTAACTGCTCGCTTCGGAAATTATATGGAGATCCGAAGACCACTTCAAGTGTGACTGAGCCTGTATAGTTGGCCTCTACACCTGGTATTACGCCTTTAAAGGTCGTTTTGGTGGGCTTAATCCTCGAGGGATCTATGCCCATTTTCCGCACTGTATCCTGCTAAAGCAGGTTCAGGCTGCTACCGCCGTCCATAAGGACTCTAGTGATATGAAATCCGTCAATAATTGGGTCTAGAACCAATGCGGCGAATCCGCCATGACGGATGCTAGTGGGATGGTCCCTTCGATCAAAGGTGATCGGGCAGGAGGGCCATGGGTTGAACTTTGGGGCGACTGGCTCTACCGCGTATACGTCCCTTAACGCGCGCTTCCGCTCCCTTTTGGGGACGTGGGTTGCGTATATCATGTTCACCGTCCGTACTTGTGGGGGAAAACCCTTCTGTCTACTGTTGTTCGGCGGCCGGGGCTCCTCGTCGTCATCGCTATGCAGCCCCTTGTCTTCATTTTCGGCATTTAACTTGCCTACCTGCTTGAACACCCAACAATCCCTGTTGGTGTGATTGGTCGGCTTTTCGGGGGTGCCATGTATCTGGCATAAGCGGTCGAGTATTCGGTCCAAACTGGACGGGCCCCTAGGATCCCTTTTGAATGGCTTTTTCCGCTGACCGGATTTAGAGCCTCTGAATCCGGCATTAACTGCCCTATCCTCAGTATTGTCGCCGTTAATGCGGCGCTTCTACTTGTTACGACGCGACCTGCTACTACTGTCCCTGGTATCCGAATTACCAGGGTTCTTGGTCATATTGTTGCTATGAGCAAGCCAGCAGGCTTCTCCCGCGCAAAAGCGGGTCACGAGTGTCGTGAGTGCTGCCATAGACTTCGACTTTTCCTGTCCAAGGTGCCGGGCAAGCCACTCATCACGGATATTGTGCTTGAAGGCTGCTAGGGCCTCAGCGTCCAGACAGTCGACTATTTGATTTTTCTTTGTTAGGAACCGTGTCCAGAATTGACTGGCCGATTCCTCTGGCTGCTAAATTACGTGACTTAGGTCATCGGCGTCTGGGGGTCACACATAAGTGCCTTTGAAACTGTCGAGGAATGCGGCTTCGAGGTCCTCCCAACATCTGATTGATCCTATTGCCAAGCTGTTAAGCCAATGCCGAACTGGTCCTTTAAGCTTGAGTGGGAGGTATTTGATGGCGTGGAAATCATCGCCGCGGGCCATGTGGATATGAAGGAGATAATCCTCGATCCATACCGCAGGATCTGTTGTGCCATCATATGATTTGATGTTTACGGGTTTGAAACCCTCGGGGATTTGATGATCCATTATTTCGTCTGTGAAGCATATTGGGTGTGCGGCGCCTCTGTACTGGGCTATATCACGACATAGCTCCAATGAGCTTTGTCTACTGTGTTCAGCCCTGCCGAATTTGTGGCCGGCGTGACGGTTACCGTCTCGAGCCGTGGGGCGCCCACGCAATCCGTAGATCGATCTTGTTTGCCTTGCCTTGTCCTCCAACATATCTCGTAAGTCCGGCGCATATTCCCGTGCCTTGGTACGGGGTGCGGCTTGAGTGGAGGGCCGAGAGGCCTCTTTGTCACGGCCACGAGGTGGCCGGTCGGCCGCATCAAGTGCTTCCTCCTCTAATCGGGGTAGCAACCTGCACTTTGGGTAGCTCTTGGAGGGGCGTTCGAGTTTATGCTCTTCGGCCGCAAGGACTTCTGTCCATCTGTCGACATGCAAATCTTGGTCAGCTCTAAGTTGTTGCTATTTTTTCTTGAGGCTTCTTGCCGTGGCCATAAGCCTGCGTTGAAAACGCTCTTGCTCGAAGGGATCCTCTGGCACGACGAATTCGTCGCCGTCGAGGCTTGGCTCGTCTTCGGAAGGAGGAATATAATTATCGTCCTCGACCTCTCTGTCTGCCGCTCTCTCATGAGGGCTGGTTTCTCCATCCTCCTGTGCTAAATCTTGCTGGAGGGGGTTTTCTTCGGCACTTTCCGGAGTATTATTATCTCCCATGCTGGAATCACCGTATTTGTTTTGGCAGGATTTTGAGCGGCGCCGCTGACGTCGGCGCTTAGGCTGTTTCTTGGAGGGGTCATCCTCCACTGTTCCATTGCCATCTCCTTCTTTCGGGGTGTCCACCATGTATATGTCATATGACAAGGTGGCTTTCCAGGGCCTGATAGGTGCTGGTTCTTCATCGTCTCCTTCATCGGCGTCCATACCGTCGATGTCTTCGGAGTCGAAGTCGAGCATGTCGGTTAAGTCATTGACAGTGGCTACAAAGTGGGTGGTGGGTGGGCTTTGAATTTCTTCATCGTCTGAATCCCAACCTTGCTGACCGTAGTCCGGCCAGGGCTCTTCTGATAAAGAGAGAGACTTCAGTGTCTTCAGAATATCGCCGAAAGGCAAGTGCTGAAAGATGTCCGCGGCAGTAAACTCCATGATCGGCGCCCAATCGGATTCGATCGGTAGGGGCGCGGAGGGTTTGAGTCGGGAGAGGAGTCCGGCTCCTTGGAGTCACGAGTCTCGCAGAGTGCGGGGCTGGTGTTCGGCTCGATCGCCGTTGGGATCGCAGCCTCTGAGGCGGCGTCCAACCACCCATCCTCGATCGGCGTAGTTGGCTCCGAATTAAGGGTCAAAGCCGATGCGGGTGCGGCCTCCAGGGCACTGTTTGGCGGTAGAGCTAGATCATGCTCGTCGTGACAGTGCGGCGCGCTCGGGAGTGGCTCAAATCCGTCGAAGATCAAGTCCCCGCGGATGTCAGCCGTGTTGTTTAAGCTTCCAAATCTAACCTGACGGCCAGGGGCATAGCTTTCGATCTGCTCCGGATGGCCAAGTGAATTGGCCCGCAGTGCAAAGCCGCCGAAGACGAAGATCTGTCCGGGGAGGAAGGTCTGACCTTGGACTGCATCGCCATTGATGATCGTAGGAGCCATCAAGCCTGACGGCGACGACACAGAGGAACTCTCAATTAAAGCACCAATGTCGGTGTCAAAACCGGCGGATCTCGGGTAGGGGGTCCCGAACTGTGCGTCTAGGTCGGATGGTAACAGGAGGCAAGGAACACGAAGTTTTACCCAGGTTCGGGCCCTCTTGATGGAGGTAAAACCTACATCCTGCTTGATTAATATTGATGATATGGGTAGTACAAGAGCAGATCTACCACGAGATCAGAGAGGCTAAACCCAAGAAGCTAGCCTATGGTATGATTGTTGTTGTGTATGTTGTCCTACGGACTAAAAGCCTCCGGTTTATATAGACACCGGAGAGGGTTAGGGTTACACAAAGTCGGTTACAATGGTAGGAGATCTACATATCCGTATCGCCAAGCTTGCCTTCCATGCCAAGGAAAGTCCCTTCCGGACACAGGACGAAGTCTTCAATCTTGTATCTTCATAGTCAAGGAGTCTGGCTGAAGGTATAGTCCGGCCATCCGGACACCCCCTAATCCAGGACTCCCTCAATGCCATCGAGAATAATTAACCATAATATTATCAAGGAGTTTAGTAGCTTCTCCTAAAGTTATTTCCATAAAAGTGCCTCACGCGGCCGAATCTAAAAGATTTCTAGAAGTAAAATTCAATCCAGCATAATTTTTTTGTATAATCATCCACAAATTTAAACCATGAGTAGGGCAATTACGTATCATTAGTTTCATTCTCTCCCAAGCTTATGCAACATGTTCATGATCAAGTTGTTTAAAAATCCTAATATTGTTTCTAAGAGAGATGATCTTAGCGGGAGGAAAATACTTAGAGATAAAGCATCTTTGCACTTGTTCCATGAATCAATACTATTTTTAGGCAAAGACGAAAACCAAGCTTTAGCACAATCTCTAAGCGAAAAAGGGAATAGCTTCAATTTAACAATATCATTATCTACATCTTTCTTCTTTTGCATATCACACGAATCAACGAAGCTATTTAGATGGGTAGCGGCATGTTCACTAGGAAGGCTAGAAAACGGATCTTTCATGACAAGATTCAGCAAAGTAGTATTCATTTCACAAGATTCAGCATCGGTAAGACGAGCAATCGGAGTGCTAATAAAATCATTATTTTTTGTATCGGTGAAGTCACACAATTTAGTGTTATCTTGAGCCATCATGACAAGCAAGTAAACTAACAAACAAGCAAACAAAAAGCAAGCTTGCAAAAAGAGGCAAATAGAGAAAGAGAGGGAGGATAGAGAGAGAGGGCGAATAAAACGGCAAGGGTGAAGTGGGGGAGAGGAAAACAAGAGGGTTCAATATATGCCCAAATAGAGAAAGAGAGGGAGGATAGAGAGAGAGGACCTTATTTATATCTCTAAATGACATGAAATTTATATAGTTCCTTCATATGCCCAAATTATCACCCTCCTCCAGATTGCAGCTCAGTAAAATCATCTATGTGAGACCAGGTTCAATATATATTTTATGGCCAAATTGGCACGTTGCAAAGCAAGTGTTATATAGACCCCTCCTATTACCCTCAAACTTTTCGGGCACTCTTCCATACCCAAATCATTGCCACATGATAATATTCAGCTCAATTTTCCTAGTAAATCTTTCTCGGGAAATTTCCAAAGTTTCTACCTCGAGAGAAGCTTTGTGAAGTAAGTACTAGCTAGGCTTACCCAAATGATCTGAAAATTTTCGAGCGCATGACCATTCCTAAGTAACTTACCTACACCAATTTTGAGCTCATTTCATTCATCCAATCTCTCTCACTAGTTTTCCCAAGTTTCTATCCGTAGAAGAGCATTGTGAAGGAATTACTACTTTGGCATGTCCAAATGGTATCAATTTTTTACAATGCTTTCCTATGCCCAAATAACCATCCTCCACAAAATTTCAGCTCAATCCATTCATTATTTTGAGCCCAGCTTCAACATTCATATTTTTTCCAGCGTGGTACTTTGCAAAGCAAGTACCACCTAGGATCCTCCTTTTGAGCTAAAAATTTGTGAAGACATTCTCCTTAGTAGATGATCATCCTCAGCCAAAACTCACGCCCACTGGCCATGTGCATTTCCCGTACCACTAATCAAACACTTGGCTGCTAATTCATGTTTGAGCATCGATCGGTCTCCTCGTGAGAATCTTATGTTGTAATTTTCTTCCTAGCACCAACCTGGGGAGTGCCCAACCCACTAGACATGCCAAGGCCTCCCAGAACACATGGCAACATTACGGTCACGCGGTGACCACGCGACGGGCATGCGAGTTTACGCGCTATAGAGTTGGGGCCCTCGGCCACCGCCCAAACCTCGAGGTATTTATGATTAAATAGGTCCTATTGTAACTAGAAATGATTTTTGGAAAAAATAAATAGCAAACTATGATGCAACTGCAGTTCAAATTTGACCCGCTTCCAACTGAATCGGCGGAAATTTGTCTTTTTCACGAGAGGTGGATCAAATTTTTTTACACCCAACCATTTTGTCAATAGTGCATTAAATATGGCCTAGTATTTTATAAAAATGATTTGGTCCAATTTTGCAACAATTATTTGGTAGTTCCTTCACAAAAAACCTCGTTTCGGGCACTCGAAAAATGGAAAATGGTTTTTTTGTCCAACGAAAATGAAAACTTCCTTAGGAAACATTGTTTGCCATTCCAATATGCACCCTTGTGCACAATATGAGATCATTTGAACAAACAATGCCATGAAAGTGGCCATAAGATTGATCATTTGGCTTGAAAGCCATGAATCTTCACACATGATAGCTCATTTCTGAGAACACTTTTTAAAAATAATTATTGTATTACAAGTTTATTATTTTTCCCGGAAACTTGGTCATATATAATGACACAATGCGAAGGTTTCCAATTTTTTAATTTTTTTTAATTTTTTATGCCCGTTTCAAAATGCGGTCAAAATGGTGGGAATGACCGTTCCTAGCTAGTGGTTGAATCTTGGAATTTTTTTGGTGTTTCTATGATTAAATTGATACTTATGTACCTAGAAATGTTTTTTGGAAAAAATAAATAGCAAACTATAAGGCAGCTGCAGTTCAAATTTGACCCGCTTCCAACTAAAACGGCGGAAATTTGTCTTTTTCATCAGAGGTGGATCAAAAATATTTACACCCAAAAATTTGATCAATTGTGCATTAAATATGGCCTAGTATTTTATAAAAATGATTTGGTCTAATTTTGCAACAATTATTTGGTAGGTTCTTCACAAAAAACCTCATTTGGGGCACTCGAAAAATGGAAAATGACTTTTTTGTCCAAAGAAAATGAAAATTTCCTTAGGCAACATTGTTTGCTATTTAAATATGCACCCTTGTGCACAATATGAGATCATTTGAACAAACTAGGCAATGAATGTGGCCATAATATTGATTATCTAGCTTGAAAGCCATTGATCTCTAGAGATGATAGCTCGTTTCTAAGAACAATTTTTAAAAGAATTGCCGTATTACAATTTTATTATTTTTCCTGGTAACTTGGTCACATATGATGACACAATGCGAAGGTTTTCCAATTTTTTGATTTTTTTTGAATTTTTTATGCCCGTTTCAAAATGCGGTCAAAACGGCGGGAATGACCGTTCCTAGCTAGTGGTTGAATCTTGGAATTTTTTTGGTGTTTCTATTATTAAATAGATACTTTTGTACCTACAAATGATTTTGTAAAAAATAAACAACAAACTATGAGTCAGCCGCAGTTCAAATTTGACCCGCTTCCAACTGAATCGGCGAAAATTTGTCTTTTTCATCAGAGGTGTATGAAAACTTTTTACACCCAATAATTTGGTCAATTGTGCATTAAATATGGCCTAGTATTTCAAAAAAATGATTTGGTCCAATTTTGCAACAAATATATTATAGGTCCTTCACAAAAAAAACTTAGTTTGGACACTCAAAAAATTATTAAAATAGGTAGAAAGATCAGAAATGCATACAAATTGGTGCTCGTCCATAAAATGTGGTCTAACTTGAGTGAAAATTTGTATAATGCCCTTTTGAAAAATATTTTTGATAGTTGCTTCACAAAATAGCTCTATCTTTAGTACTTGGAAATTATTTTAAATCACAGATTCTCGAACCAATCGGAACCCTAACTCCACTCCTCTCCCCTCTATCCCCCGATTCAGATCCACTCGCAGCCGCCACGTACCTCCCGCCCCCGATTCAGATCCCGTCGCCCACGCCCGCGCGCCACCACACTCCGCTGCCCGCGCCGCTCTTCCTCCCCCCGCCGACCCCACGCCGTCCCTGATGCCTCACTCGTGGTGCT
>NC_041392.1:685654954-685679441 GCF_002162155.2 Triticum dicoccoides | reverse complement strand
CTGCCGCCGCCCCCAACCCCACCGCCACCGCCACCATCGACGACCCTCGCCGTAGATTAGGTTGAGGCCGACCCAAGATCGAGCCCATGCCCAGAGCCGCCCCTAAGATTCGCAGGCAACCCCACGCCAATCAGGACCTCGATCTGGATCGAGCAGGCACTCTCCACAGACGGGGCTTGGGCAGGCGAGCCAACCGCAGCGGATTCGGCCCTCAGCTCCTCCGGTGGCCAGAAAGGCACCGCGGAGGCTCGCGGAGCACGGGGACGTCGCTCGCCGCCCTCACCGCACCTCCATTCCCCTCCACCACCTTCCCTCCCTCTACACACCTGTCTATATAAGGTACGGCTCCCTCTCCCCTCACCTCTCTCCCCGCGCTTCCGGAAGTCGAGGTCTAGGGTTTGGTGCGCCGGTGCGCTGATGGATCTGGCGGGGTTGCTGGTGTGCTGCAGGAGGGCGGCCGGATGTCGGACGCGCCGGCGAGCCCGCCGGGCGGCGGCTTCGGCGGCGTTAGGGAGCGGGACAGGTTCCTGCCCATCGCCAACATCAGCAGCATCATGAAGATGGCCATCCTGGCCAACGGCAAGATCACCAAGGACGACAAGGAGACCGTGCGGGAGTGCATCTCGAAGTTCATTGCTTCATCGCCAGCGAGTGAGTGCCTCTGTTGACCGCTGACGCTCTGTTTTTCCTACCTGAATCAAGTGTGGTCTGGTGCTGACCTGTCGCTGTTTTGTCTTGTCTGTAATGTAGGGCGAGCGACAAGTGCCAGAGGGAGAAGTGCAAGACCATCAACATCGACGACCTGCTCTGGGCGATGGCCACGCTAGGCTTTCAGGAGTACATTGAGCCCCTCAAGGTTTATCTACAGAATTACAGAGGTGCATGCCCATTTAGCCATGTGGGATTTTTTATCTGAACTAATTGGGGATGGATTAGTGCTTTGAGAGTTAGGTAGGTCCATGATAGTTTAATATGTTGCTGTTGTAGCCTGAAAAGCTCTGTTTGGCACTTTTGTTAGTCCTAGTTGGCAATTTTAAACACTCATGTTCAGCTTGGTGACTGATGAGACCCCACACTGCCTGGCACCAATCATCTTATTGTCCTTAGAACAAGTGTTGATTTATCCCTCCAATTACTACTGTCATTGAGATCTTCAATTCTTTTCTGTACTATTAATTCAGATAACTGAATGATTTTAAGCACTAAGAATTGTCTCCGGAGTCCAACTATTAAACTGTTTAAGTAGCTACTGAATCTGCTTGCTTGGTTATGGCAGACATACATGCCTTACAAATTCGTTATTCTTGTTTGAAGCTAAGCTAGGCTGCTGTAGTTCCAGCAAAAAACAGGGGAGCCGCTCTTTTTGTTCTTCACTAATAAATTCTTGTTTGAATGCATATCCTGGGGGTGGTGAAGCTGGGAGCCTTTCCTCCCCATAAAAATACTTTGCTCTTCATTATGACCAATGCCCTTATATAATTAGCTGCTAGGAGTGTTTATATACTTGATCACCACACCTCTACTATTCTGGTTACTTTTGCTTTCTTCTCTGTAGTTGTCCAGGGCATAACAGTTTTATGTGTGGCTTGTTATTTTGTTACCAGCCTACTTTCTTGTGCTTCTGGTCGAGTCTTGTGGAGAAGCAGGGCGAATCGGGCATCATCTCACTTGTGCCTATGTGGTAAGAATAGAACGCCACTCTCGCTTGATGTGCATGTATTAGTACAACAAAGCATTCTTACATGGTGATTGTTAGCAACAGAACAATTATCTTGCAACATAGCTTGCCAAATTGCTTGCTTGCTTACTATATAACCTGTACTGCTAAACATGTTATCCCACTCCATGATGTTGTATCATTTGCAAATACTCCTGGACATCGGCTGCCATTACCTATAATCTGTACCTCTAAAAGAGGAGTATAAACTGGACTAATCTGTACTCTATTATGCTTGAGACTTGATCCAAGCCGTATTAATTGTTGCGAGTGATGTTATTATCTACTCTAATGGCTGATGAATCTGTACCTGCCATACCATGTGGAATGAATAATGAATTTGTACCCGAAAACCATGTGTAATGATTGTTATTTTTGCATCATTTAAATTTTTTTTCTGCTATATAGTTTCTCACTCATGATTGATCTACTGCAGGTGAATGAGGTTTTCAAATGTTGGAAGGAGGAGGATAATAGGAACTTCTGTTATGTCTTAGCATCTAAATTTTTGTTTTAATTTTCTTTGTTGTAGAATAGTTTTGTTTTGCAGTTACTATTCCTGGGATGTAAAGATATCTTAGATATGTATTGCTGGAATGAATGGTTGTAATATAATAACATTGCACGTTGCCCAAGATAGCTTGTGGTGTGATGTGTTGTAATGTCAATGGCATAATAACTTCTTTTGTATTGGATCAATTTTTTCGGAACTGGGCTAGGCCCAAGTTATATTGGACAATTATTTTCAGGGAAAAACATGAGAGGCACAGCAAAGAAATGGCCCAGAAAAATACATGATCAAAAAGAAAATATGCTGTTAAAAGGGCCACACAAAGAAATCAATAAGGCTGAATTGTTGGGCCAGACCCATGTAGCTAATAAAAGCACAGGAAAAAAATACATTAAAACGGCCAAATTGTTGGGCTAGGCCCATGTAGAAAATCAAATTGGACCGGCTGAATCTTGTGCCACGTCAGATTGCCACGCTGGATGCCTACGTGGCCTGGGGAGGTTGCTAGTGACCAAAACGCCACAGTAGACATATTTTGGTCATAAACGTCTTCGACCGTTCCAGAAGAAAGGTCGCTATAGTCAGTTTATGACGGCCAGCATATGACCTTATGTTTTTGGTCACAAAAAGGTCACAAATGGAAATTTGTGACCATTCAGTGACCAATAGTGGTGGTCACAAGTTGACATATTTCTTGTAGTGGTCGGAGGAGCGTCCGGTGAGCGCCTTGTGTCCGCCTCTGCCTCCGGACCAGGCTTTGGAGCCTGGCTGGTGGAGGCACGATTGGCAGCCTCTCCGAATATAGTCCGGCGAGGTCTCTTTGTCCTGAAGAGAGCACGAGTGTTAATATGCCTTAAAGGTATAACACCTGGGATAATGAGGCGCGCCATACCTCTGCGCTGACGCCTCATTCCGGACTGCACCTCTTTTCTGCCCACGGGGCCCTGCGGCCCCTCGTCGGCTTGTCGCCGCAGGTTCGGCCTCCCGTCTCAGAAACCTCCCCTGCAAAGTTTGGTTGTAATCAGGAAACTAAAAACACGAGAGGGCGGACCCCTATTCGGGGTACTGGGATTTTGATATCAGTTACCTGGGAGGCCGGGATTAGACCTGGGTAATCGGCCGTAATGGCCACCAAGGCGTTGTCCTTGCTCAATTGATGGAACACTCCATCAATTAGCTTCACAGATACGTCCGGATCCTCTTGAGAGGCCGGGTCGAGGGACCGTCCGGGGTCCTCGGGTTGTGGAGGAGGGCTGTTTATTTCTTTAACAGCCTGGCGCAGTTCCTGCGTTGAAGTCGCTAGACTGAATATTTAACGATGGGGATATAAAACGGATGGGCAAGATGCGACCACTTCCCAGCTTGGAGGATTGTACATAGAAAATCCACCCTTCAGGTCGACGTGGAGAAAATCCTCCTCTTCTCCCTTGTACAAAGCGGACAAGGTCTTTGCTAGAGCCGCAGCCGAATCCGGCCCCTTACGGCCGTAGCGGGTGGCGTCATCCTCCCCGTTGAAGTCCCACATGGGGTGGCCTCTATACTGTAGCGGCTGCACCCCTCGCATGATGCTTGCGGCCATGACCCCGATCATGGTCAGTTCTTATCATATCTATCAGATCTCACTATCGTAAGGGGACACGATCTGTGCTTCGACAAGATGTGCCTCTGAAAACTGCGTCTCGAAATGTGGAATGGCAGACGGAAAACGGTTCGAAATGATGACCAAGCAGACGTGATGTCACATTAAGAAAAGTTGATAGCGGATTGGACTCGTGTAATATTATATTTTCTGTGGTTGTGTGTGGTACTTGTGTTGCATACCCGGACACATTCTGCGGTTGGAGTATTCGGACACAATTTGCTCGCCAGACACCTCGTCATTGAAGCTTGGTTCAGGGGCAACTGAGGGAGTCCTGGACTAAGGGGTCCTCGGGCGTCCGACCTATTGGACATGGGCCGAACTGATGGCCTGTGAAGATACAAAGACCGAAGACTCTACCCGTGTCCAGATGGGACTCTCCTTGATGTGGAAGGCAAGCTTGGCATCCGAATATGAAAATTCCTTTCTCTGTAACCAACCTTATGTAGCCCTAGATCCCTCCGGTGTCTATATAATAGGAGGGCTAGGTCCGTAGACATAGATCGTCATAATTATAGTCAGACATGCTAGACTTCTAGGGTTTAGCCATTACGATCTCATGGTAGATAAACTCTTGTAATACTCATATTCATCGAGATCAAAGCAAGCAGAAAGTAGGGTATTACCTCCATAGAGAGGGCCCGAACCTGGGTAAAACATTGTGTCACTTGCCTCCTGTTACCAGTGACCTTAGACACACAGTTCGGGACCCCCTACCCGAGATCCGCTGGCTTTGACACCGACAATACTAGTGACACTTTGTTTGTCTATGTATTCGCACATGTACTAAGTTTCCGGTTAATACAATTCTAGCATGAATAATAAACATTTATCATGATATAAGGATATATTAAATAACAACTTTATTATTGCCTCTAGGGCATATTTCCTTCAGTGTCCCACGTGCACTAGAGTCTATCATCGGGATTACATTGTAATGATTCTAACACCCATGGAGTCTTGGTGCTGATCTTGTTTTGCTCGTGAGAGAGGCTTAGTCAATGGGTCTCCAACATTCAGATCCGTATGTATCTTGCAAATCTCTATGTCTCCCTCCTTGACTTGATCGTGGATGGAATCGAAGCGTATCTTGATGTGCTTGGTTCTCCTGTGAAATCTGGATTCCTTTGCCAAGACAATTGCACCAGTATTGTCACAAAAGATTTTCATTGGACCCGATGCACTAGGTATTAAATCTAGATCAGATATGAACTCCTTCATCCAGACTCCTTCATTTGCTTCTTCAGAAGAAGCCATGTACTCCGCTTCACACGTAGATCCCGCCACGACGCTCTGCTTGGAACTGCACCAACTGACAGCTCCATGATAACTCAAAAGTATTGGGGATCGCAACAGTTTTTGAGGGTAGAGTATTCAACCCAAATTTATTGATTCGACACAAGGTTTATTAAGGCACACAAGAAGAAAGCTAAAAAGGAAATAAACTATCATGGATGATACAATTAAAAAGTATGAGCACCGACAACTAGCATGAGTGTGTGAACATGAATGTAATGTTGGTGAGAAATACGTACTCCCCCAAGCTTAGGCTTTTGGCCTAAGTTGGTCTGAGGGAGTCCTGGATTAGGGGGTGTTCGGGTAGCCGGACTATAGCTTCAGCCGGACTCCAGGACTATGAAGATACAAGATTGAAGACTTCGTCCCGTGTCCGGATGGGACTTTCCTTGGCGTGGAAGGCAAGCTTGGCGATGCGGATATTCAAGATCTCCTACCATTGTAACCGACTTTGTGTAACCCTAACCCTCTCCGGTGTCTATATAAACTGGAAGGTTTTAGTCTGTTGGACAACTTCATCATACAACAATCATACAATAGGCTAGCCTCTGGGGTTTAGCCTCCTTGATCTCGTGGTAGATCTACTCTTGTACTACCCATATCATCAATATTAATCAAGCAGGACGTAGGGTTTTACCTCCATCAAGAGGGCCCGAACCTGGGTAAAACATCGTGTTCCTTGCCTCCTGTTACCATCCGGCATAGACGCACAGTTCGGGATCCCCTACCCGAGATCCACCGGTTTTGACACCGACATTGGTGCTTTCATTGAGAGTTCCTCTGTGTCGTCGTTTTCAGGCCCGATGGCTCCTTCGATCATCAACAGCAATGCAGTCCAGGGTGAGACTTTTCTCCCCGGACAGATCTTCGTCTTCGGCGGCTTCGCACTTTGGGCCAATTCGCTTGGCCACCTTGAGCAGATCGAAAGCTATGCCCCTGGCCATCAGGTCAGGTTTGGAAGCCTAAACTACACGGCTGACATCCGCGGGGACTTGATCTTCGACGGATTCGAGCCACAGCCAAGCGCACCGCACTGTCTCGATGGGCATGATATAGCTCTGCCGCCGAACAACGCCGTGGAGGCCGCACACGCATCGGTTCCGACCATTAATTCGGAGCCTACTGCGCCGATCAAGGATCAGCGGTTGGACGCTGCCTCAGGGTCTGCGATCTCAGAGGCGATCGAGCCGAACTCCAGCCCCGCACTCCGCATGGCCCGTGACTCCGAGGAGCCTGATTCCTCTCCGAACTCCGAGCCCCCCACGCCCCTGCCGATCGAATCCGATTGGGCGCCGATAATGGAGTTCACCGCCGCGGACATCTTTCAGCACTCGCCCTTCGGCGACATCCTGAATTCTCTAAAGTCCTTGCCGGACTACGGTCAGCAAGGTCGGGATACGGACGATGAAGAAATTCAAAACCCACCCACCACCCACTTGGTAGCCACTGTCGACGACTTAACTGACATGCTTGACTTCTACTCCGAAGACATCGACGGCATGGACGACGATGCAGGAGACGAACAAGAACCATCACCTGTAGGGCGGTGGAAGGCCACCTCGTCATATGACATATATATGGTGGACACTCCAAAGGATGGAGATGGCGATGGAACAGCGGGGGACGATACCTCTAAGAAACAGCCCAAGCGCCGACGTCAGCGGCGCCGCTCTAAATACCGCCAAAGCAAAAATGGTGATTCTGGCACGGGAGATAATACTACTCTGGATAGCGCCGAAGAACACCCCCTCCAGCAAGATTCAGCACAGGAGGACAGAGAAGCCAGCCCTCACGAGAGGGCGGCGGACTAAGAGGCTGAGGACGATAATTATACGCCTCCCTCCGAAGACGAGGCAAGCCTCGACGACGACGAGTTCGTCGTGCCAGAGGATCTCACCGAACAAGAGCATTTTAAACGCAGGCTTATGGCCACAACAAGCAGCCTCAAGAAAAAGCAGCAATAGCTTAGAGCTGATCGGGATTTGCTAGCTGACAGATGGACTAAAGTCCTTGCGTCCAAAGAGTATGAACTCGAACGCCCCTCCAAGAGTTACCCAAAGCGCAGGCTGCTACCCCGACTAGAGGAGGAAGCACATACATCACCAGCGCATGACATGGCCGACCGGCCACCTCATGGCCGCGACAGAGAGGCCTCTTGGCCCTCCGCTCAAGCCATGCCCCGACGCCGCGTCAAGCATACTAAGGCACGGGAAAATGCACCCGACCTGCGCGACATACTGGAGGATAAGGCAAGGCAAACAAGATCGATCTACGGATCGCGCAGGCGCCCCACGGCACGTGACGGTGATCGTCACTCCGGATGCAATAAATCCGGCCGGGCCGAACTCAACAGACAAAGCTCCTTCGAGCTGCGTCGTGCTATAGCCCAATACAGAGGAGCCGCACACCACCTATGCTTCACAGATGAAGTAATGGATCATAAAATCCCTGAGGGCTTCAAACCCGTAAACATCGAATCGTATGATGGCACAACAGATCCTGCGGTATGGATCAAGGATTATCTCCTTCATATCCACATGGGCCGCGGTGATGATCTACACGCCATCAAATACCTCCCACTCAAACTTAAGGGACCGGCCCAGCATTGGCTTAACAGCTTGCCAGCAGACTCTATCGGTTCTTGGGAGGACCTAGAAGCCGCATTCCTAGACAACTTCCATGGCACTTATGTGCGACCACCGGATGCCGATGACCCTAGCCACATAATTCAGCAGCCAGAGGAATCGGCCAGGCAATTCCGGACACGGTTCCTAACAAAGAAAAAACAGATAGTCGACGATCCGGACACAGAGGCCTTAGCGGCCTTCAAGCATAATATCCGTGACGAGTGGCTTGCCCGGCACCTGGGACAGGAAAAGCCGAAATTTATGGCAGCCCTCACGACACTCATGACCCGCTTTTGCGCGGGAGAAGACAGATGGCTAGCTCATAGCAACAATTTAACCAAGAACCCTAGTAATTCGAATACCAAGGACAAAAGCGACAAGTTGCGTCGGAACAAACAAAAGCGCCGCATTAACAACGACAGCAACGAGGATACGGCAGTTAATGCCGGATTCTGAGGCTACAAATCTGGTCAACGGAAAAAGCCATTCAAAAGAAATACTCAGGGCCCGTCCAGTTTGGACCGAATACTCGACCGCTTGTGCCAGATACATGGCACCCCCGAAAAGCCAGCCAATCACACAAACAGGGACTGTTGGGTGTTTAAGCAGGAAGGCAAGTTAAGAGCCGAAAACAAAGACAAGGGGCTGCATAGCGACGACGAGGAGGAGCCCAGGTCGCCGAACAACAGTGGGCATAAGGGATTTCCCCTGCAAGTGCGGACAGTGAACATGATATACGCAACCCACATCCCCAAGAGGGAGCGGAAGCGTGCGTTATGGGACGTATATGCGATAGAGCCAGTCGCCCCAAAATTCAACCCATGGTCCTCCTGCCCGATCACCTTTGATCGAAGGGACCACCCCACTAGCATCCGCCACGGCGGCTTCGCCGCATTGGTTCTAGACCCAATCATTGACGGATTTCATCTCACAAGAGTCCTCATGGACGGTGGCAGCAGCCTGAACCTGCTTTACCAGGATACAGTGTGAAAAATGGCCATAGATCCCTCGAGGATCAAGCCCACCAAAACGACCTTTAAAGGCGTCATGCCAGGTGTAGAAGCCAACTGTAGAGGCTTAGTCACACTGGAAGTGGTCTTCGGATCTCCAGATAACTTCCGAAGCGAGGAGTTAATCTTCGACATAGTCTCGTTCCACAGTGGCTATCACGCATTGCTCAGGCAAACCGCATTCGCAAAATTCAACGCGGTACCGCACTATGCATACCTCAAGCTCAAGATGCCAGGCCCTAGAGGAGTAATCACGGTCAATGGGAACACTAAACGCTCCCTCCGAACGGAGGAGCACACGGCAGCGCTCGCAGC
This sequence comes from Triticum dicoccoides, assembly GCF_002162155.2. Classification (NCBI taxonomy): domain Eukaryota; kingdom Viridiplantae; phylum Streptophyta; class Magnoliopsida; order Poales; family Poaceae; genus Triticum; species Triticum dicoccoides. The sequence goes on along the minus strand of NC_041392.1, from coordinate 685,670,326 downwards.
AGAAGTACAAGGCAGCCTCTCTAGGCAGTTCTCTAGTTCGGCCTTCAAAAAGCCAGACACTGTCAAGCGCGCCCTGAGTACCCTACAACAAGACCGCGTGGCATGTTCTGAGCTAGCGTAGCAATGCGGCCCCAACCCTAGCCCTCGCGATATAGCCAAACCAGTGCTTCACGTACATAACTACGCTCTTGAAATACCATGGACACAGGGGAAGGGGAACTATCATGGCACGCCTGAAATATGGTTTAAACCACACCAGGGGCTGCCGGATTACTTTTTTTTCTTTTTTCTCTTACTCTCAGGACTCCATACTTCGGATGACCCGTTCGGCAATTCAACAGCTGCACAAACGATGCAAGATCCAGGAAAGCAGACAAGCCACGCCGCATTATGGAACTCCCAGGTGGTCTCTATTGCGAGCATTATACCTGTTTTTTAATACAATTCCGCGGCCTGCCCCTAGCCAGGACATGTTAAATAGTCCAATTTCTTTTGCTTATCGCACTATTTGTATCGTTCCGCTTTCATAGCAGCCTTTCTATAAGAAATGCATCGCTTTTGGTCTATTTTTTGAATTATCCTATTTTTATATATATGTTTATCAATAACATGTTGCATCCGTACACTGCGGTACGGCAAAAATATGCCAGGGGCTTCAGTACCCATCAATATGACGTGAGAAGTCTGTACACTTTCACAAGTGCGGCACCCCGAACTTATAGCACTATATGCATCGGCTCTGAATCATGATTTGGGTCAATAGTTGGGTTTGCCCGGCTCCTATGTTTTGGTGCCTTACGTTCTGCTATATCGGCTAAGGTAGCACTAGGAGAACTACTGCGATTGTGCCCCGGTTGAGCTGGGCTGAGCACCTCAGTAGAGAAAGCTAAAACTGACTGTCATGATGAGGCAAGAGACCTGTCGCTGTTCGAGAGGTTTTTCGAGTCCTTAAAGACTTATGCCGCTTTGAGCGGGGAACCGTCTTTGTCCGGCCAAGGCATGGATAGCGCCCCGAACTCGGTCTTCCGAATACTAGGGGCTTCGCCGAAATTTAAAATTATAGAGTTCAATGGCTAAGTGAGAGTGTTAAAGCATTATAGTTCGATTGCCTTGTTCGTTGTGCTGAGCGCCTCCCTTGACGGACCCAATCATGGGAAAAAGAGCGCTCAGGTTTATCCCGAACACCCCAGCACTAGTGGCATGGGGGCAGAAGCCGACGACTGGCCATCTCTCAATTTTTTGATAAACGGCCACACAGAAAGTAATATTTTAAATTGAAGCATTGCTTAGCGCATATGAACAAGTTTTCAGGGCACAGGATAACACGAGCGAGTTCATTCAAAAATTACATCCTTGGTGCATTCATCCTCCATAAGGCGGGCACCGGCCAGAACATCCTTGTAATAGTTCTCGGGCTTGTGATGCTCCTTGCCCGGCGGCAGCCCGTCCCTCACAAGCTTCTCACCGTCCAGCTTACCCTAGTGCACCTTTGCATGGGCAAGGGCCCTACGGGCACCTTCGATGCAGACAGAGCGCTTGATGACCTCGAGCCTTGGACAAGCCTCCACCAGCCGCTGCACTAGTCCGAAGTAGCTCCCAGGCAGGGCCTCTCTAGGCCACAGCCGAACTATGAAGCCCTTCAGGGCCTGTTCGGCCGCCTTGTGGAGCTCGACTAGTTGCTTCAGCTAGTCGCTCAAGGGCACAGGGTGTCCGGCCTCAGCGTACTGAGACCAGAACACCTTCTCCGTTAAGCTGCCTTCCTCGGCTCGGTAGAATGCGGCGGCATCGGATACGCTGTGGGGAAGATCTGCGAATGCCCCTGGAGAGCTCCGGATTCGGGTAAGTAACAAGTAGTTTACTTTTATATGTCTTCTTTGCATAGAGAATGCCTTACCCGCCGCTATCTTTTTCACCGCATCTAATTCCTGGAGGGCCTTCTGGGCTTCGGCCTTGGAAGATTTGGCAGTTTTAAGGGCCGCAGCAAGCTCAGACGCTCGTGTCCTCGAGTCGAGCTCTAAATTCTCATGTTTTTCATGAGGGCCTAAAGCTCTTGCTGTACCTCGCCGACCTGCGCCTCAAATTTCTCCCGCTCGGTGCGCTCCATGGCCGCTCTCTTCTTGGCCTCGGATAGCGCCTGCTTGAGGGTCGCCACCTCAGTTGTGGCCCCTACAATAAGCAATATACTCCTGTCATTTTTTGCAATTGCGTCTTCTTATAGGCATTTTTTCTATAAGGTATCTCTTACCTTCTTCCTCCTCGAGCTGCCGTTTGGGAAGGCCGAGCTCTTGCTCGGTCCGCTCGAGGCCCTGCTTCAGGGCATCCACCTCCGCAGTCAGTGCGGCGGTGGCCAGCAGCGAAGCCTACATACGTATATTGACTCCTTTTTAGTTAGACTCCTGCGATATTTAATAGATCCTCTATTCGGCTTTTCTTTCCGAACGCCAAACATAGCATCAGGGGCTACTATCTATGCGGTAATATTTTTACAAATTTCTACTTACCTCGAAGCCTATTAGAAGGCTAGCACAAGCTTCAGTAAGTCCGCTTTTGGCGGACTGAACCTTCTGGACCATCGTACTCATGATAGTACGGTGCTCCTCGTCGATGGGGGCGCCCTTAAGCACCTCCAGCAGATTGTCCGGCGCCTCCGGTTGGACGGAGGACGCCGGCTCAATAGGCTTGCTCCTCTTGGCAGGAGTTCGCCTGCCGCGGTCCGGAACCGTTACTGATTCCGGCGCGGTGTCCGGCTTAAAGCCGGACATGGAGCCCTAGGGGGTCTCGTCCCCTTTACTCCTGGAGTCCGGGAGGTCGCCTCGCGGCTCCTCCTAGACCACCTCCTCTTGCCCCAGAGCTTGTCGCGACGCCACTTTGGCGTCATCCGCAGCACAGGGGGAGGCAGCGGGCAGAACTGAATTCACGTCCGATGAATCCAGGGAGCCGCTCGACAACTCGTCGAGCCCGTCCTTGGGCGGGCTGCATGATTATATTCGACATTAGGGAAAGCTGCACAACAAAACGAATATCATGAGTTACTCTGGTATCTGAACACTTACGATTTCACCGGACGCTTGGCCCTGTCCGGCCACTCCTCTTCGTCCTTGTCGGCGTCGGGGGCGTAGTCCGGCGGAGGGGTTTTCCTCTTCTTGGACCCTTCGCCCCCCCCTACTAGGGCGGCCTTCCTCTTCTTTCCTCCCCTCGCTGGAGGGAGAGAGGTCTCTTCTTCCTCCTCCTCATCTTCACGGGAGGAGTGCGTCTCGGACTCATCGGACGACGAGTCTGACACCACCATATGCCCGGAACTCTTTCGAGTCCCCGTGGCCTTCTTCTTCTTGGCCTTCTTCTCCGGCACCACATAAGATGCCGGAACCAGCAGCTTTACTAGGAGAGCAGGGGCTGGGTCTTCGGGCAAGGGAGCCGGACAGTTAATCAGTCCGGACTTCGCCAAGCCAATCCTATCAAAGGTGAGGGAGTTTAGATCCCTCATAGAGTCAAACTATGAAGAAAACTTAACATCCTGTAAAAGATGAAAATATTTTACCTCGCCAGCAGGACGCTGCGAGCTGAATCCACAGTCTTCGGAGGCGGACGTGGGAGCATCGGCGCCTTTGGTTAGCCCCTTCCAGAAATCTTCGTGCGTCGTGTCGAAGAGCCTGCTCAGAGTTCGGTGCTGCGCCGGGTTGAACTCCCACAAATTGAAGTCCCGTTCTTGACATGGAAGGATCCGGCGGACGAGCATGACCTAGACTATGTTGACAAGCTTGAGCTGCTTGTTCACCAGGGACGGGATGCATTTTTGCAGTCCGGTCACCTCTTCTTCGTCGCCCCACGACAAGCCCGTCTCCTTCCAGGACGTGAGCCGCGTAGGGGGTCCGGGTCGGAATTCAGGGACTGCGATCCACTTCGGATCGCGTGGCTCGGTGATGTAAAACCACCCTGACTGCCACCCCTTCAAGGTCTCCACAAAGGAGACCTCGAGCCATAGGACGTTGGCTATTTTGCCCGCCATGGCACCTCCGCACTCCGCCTAGTTGCCGCGCACTACCTTTGGCTTGACGTTGAAGGTCTTGAGCCAGAGGCCAAAATGGGGGCGGATGCAGAGGAAAGCCTCGCACACGACGATAAACGCCGAGATATTGAGGATGAAGTTCGGGGCCAGATCATGGAATTCTAGGCCATAGTAGAACATGAGCCCACGGAGAAATGGGTGGAGAGGAACACCCAGTCCGCGGAGGAAGTGGGGAAGAAATACTACCCTCTCATGGGGCCTTGGGGTGGGAAGAAGCTACCCCTCCTCAGGAAGCCGGTGCACGATGTCTTTGGATAGGTATCCGGCCTTCCTTAGCCTTTTGACATGGCCCTCCGTGACGGAGGAGACCATCCACTTATCTCCCGCTCCGGACATCATTGGAGAAGGTTGAGGTAGGAAGTGCGGGCTTGGGCGCTGGAGCTCGGGTGCGCAGAAGATGGATAGATGGCGTGGTTGGGTTACCCATGTCCGTATTGATGAGAATCCCGTAAATGGAGGACACGATCTCTGCTTTGACAAGACGTGCCAAGGAAACCGCCTCGCAAAACACGCTAAGGTGGAAAAGTGAAAACGATTCGAATAAAGGCTTGGCCGTAGTGTGATGTCACGCTACGGAATACGTCAGCAGATTAGATTTGTGTCAATATTATTCTCTCTGTGGCAATTCGTGGAAACTTATTTTGCAGAGTCGGACACTACTCTTGGTGTTTACACACTTTTATGAAGAATTTGGAGGAAGAACCCACCTTGCAATGCCGAAGACAATCTACGCGTGGGACTCATCGTCATTGAAGCCTGGTTCAGGGGCTACTAAGGGAGTCCTGCATTAGGGGGTGTTCGAGTAGCCGGACTATACCTTCAGCCGGACTCCAGGACTATGAAGATACAAGATTGAAGACTTTGTCCCGTGTTCGGATGGGACTTTCCTTGGCGTGGAAGGCAAGCTTGGCGATGCGGATATTCAAGATCTCCTACCATTGTAACCGACTTTGTGTAACCCAAACCCTCTCCGGTGTCTATATAAATCGGAGGGTTTTAGTCCGTAGGACAACTTCATCATACAACAATTATACAATAGGCTAGCTTCTAGGGTTTAGCCTCCTTGATCTCGTGGTAGATCTACTCTTGTACTACCCATATCATCAATATTAATCAAGCAGGACGTAGGGTTTTACCTCCATCAAGAGGGCCCAAACCTGGGTAAAACATCGTGTTCCTTGCCTCCTGTTACGATCCGGCCTAGACGAACAGTTAGGGACCCCCTACCCGAGATCCGCCGGTTTTGACACCGACATGGTCTATGCCCATGGATGGCCTGGTGGATATCCGAAGTTGAAGCCGGGGTCGTACTAAGATGCATCAGCTATTGCCTGACAAGCTGCAGCTTGGAGGCGAGCTGCCTCCGTCCTCCTCTCGTACTCGGTCGCCTCCTCCCTGGTTATAACATATCTCCCTTTTGCCTGAAAGTCAAAGAAGGTAGGAGCAGGGAGAGCGATGTGATAGATGCGTCGTCTGTCAAAGATTAGTTACTACTGGAGGAACTGATTGTTCCTCTCAACAAACTAATGACGAACCATGGCATTATAATCTAAACAAGCAGGAGGCAAGTCAATATCATCTCCATGTATGGGTATCTCAAGAAAATCAGCTAAATGGGCTGCGTAAATTCCACCAAAGAAATCTCCATTAATTTTGTTATTATGCAACCTGGGTGCAACAATGGCCCCAAATTATATTGTCTATCTCCTAATACATCACTCTTGAGAACACTAAGATCTGGCACACACATGAGACATGCCTCATCCTTACCATTTATGCATCTATCTATAAAGAGAGCAAAATAATGTATAGCACTTATCTGCCACGAAGCTCTCAAGATCCGCATTACGCACATATGCGTCAAATTCCTCCTTGATTCCTGCTTGGACCATGAAATCTTCTGACGGCCATTCACAAGGCCGCACTTGAGCTTCCCCCGGTGGTTCATCGTCTGGCTCATGCATTGCGGGCCTGGGTCCTTGCTTCCTTGAAGAACCACCTTGGTACATTTTACTAAACATATTGTTTCCTCTGAAATATTTCTAAAATTTTTAGTAACTTAAAATAAAGTGTACCAAACTCAACAAACTTGATAGCAACTACTCCTACAAGTTCCTAGAGACCATATCATGCATTAAAACTACTTTTGACAACATAAATTTGACATGCAAGCTCAAGAACAGGGTCACCTAAGCAGCAAAAATTTGCCATGAATAAAGCACTAGAACAAAAACTAATTGGACCATTGGAGGAGTTACATACCAAAGAACAATCCCCCAAAGCAGTTTTGTGAATGGAGCTTTGAGCTAGGAGATCGAAAATGGCAACAATATGAGCTAGAACTCATGCTTGAGATGGTTGGTGATTTTTTTGGGAGGAAGAAGGAGTGTGTGGTGGCTGGAATAAGTGGAGCGGGCCACCAGGGGCCCACGAGGCAGGGGGGCGCCCAGGGGGTAGGGCGTGCCCTGGACCCTCGTGGCTAGGTGCTGGCACCCCCTGATGTGTTCTCAGTGCCAGATATTCTCAAATATTCCAGAAAAAATCATATTCAAAATTCAGGGCATTTGGAGAACTTTTATTGTCGCGGTATTTTTTATTGCATGGATAATTCAGAAAACTGACAAAAATTACTATTTTTGCTTTATTTAATATAAATAACAGAAAGTAAAAAGAGGGTACAAAGAGTTGTGTTTTCTAAATTCACCCATCTCAAGCTCATGAAAAGGAATCCACTAACAAGGTTGATCAGGTCTTGTTAACAAACTCATTTTGGAATAACATGAAACCGGAGAATTTTTGAATAACACTAGGTTACCTCAACGGGGATATGCATGTCCCCAACAATAAGAATATCATATTTCTTCTTGACAGTAGGAAGAGGGAATTCAAAAGCTCCAATAGTGATTATTGAATTTTTTCCAATAGAATTGATACTATGGACTTGAGGTTGTTTCCTCGGAAATTGTACCGTATGCTCATTACCATTAACATGAAAAGTGACATTGCCTTTGGTGCAATCGATAACAGCCCCTGCAGTATTCAAAAAGGGTCTTCCAAGAATAATAGACATACTATCGTCCTCAGGAATATCAAGAATAACAAAGTCCGTTAAAATAGTAACGTTTGCAACCACTAGAGGCACATCCTCACAAATACTGACAGGTATAGCAGTTGATTTATTATCCATTTGCAAAGATATTTCAGTAGGTGTCAATTTATTCAAATCAAGTCTACGATATAAAGAGAGAGGCATAACACTAACACCGGCACCAACATCACATAAAGCAGTTTTAACATAGTTTGTTTTAATGGAGCATGGTATACTTGGTACTCCTAGATCTCCAAGTTTCTTTGGTATTCCACCCTTAAAAGTATAATTAGAAAGCATGGTGGAAATTTCAGCTTCCTATATCTTTCTCTTATTTGTAACAATATCCTTCATATATTCAGCATAAGGATTCATTTTAAGCAAGAGCTCCAGGCTCTCATGGAAAAACATGAGAGTTTGGAGCTTGACTCAAAGACATGAGCGTCCAAGCTCGCGGTGGCTATTTCAAATGCCAAGTCTGCCAAGGCCGAATCCCAGAAGACCCTCCAGGAGTTGGATGAGGTGAAGAAGGTAGCGGCGGGTAAGGCATTCTTTATGCAAAGCAAACACATAAACGTGAGTTACTTGTTACTTACCCGAATCCGGAGCTCTCCAGGAGCGTTCGTAGATCTTCACCGGAGTGTGTCCGATGCAGCCGCATTCTATCGAGCCGAGGAGGGCAGTTCGACAGAGAAGGTGTTCTGGTCTCAGTATGCTGAGGCCGGACACCCCGTGCCCCTGAGCGACCAGCTGAAGCAACTGGTCGAGCTCCACAAGGCGGCCGAACAGGCCATGAAGGGCCTCATAGTTCGGTTGTGGCCTGGAGGGGCTCTGCCTGGGAGCTATTTCGGGCTGGTGCGGCGGCTGGTGGAGGCCTTTCCAAGGCTCGAAGTCATCAAGCACTCCGTCTGCATTGAAGGTGCCCGTAGGACCCTTGCCCGTGCTAAGGTGCACTGGGGCAAGCTGGATGCTGAGAAGCTTGTGAAGGACGGGCCACCGCCGGGGAAAGAGCATCGCAAGCCCGAGAATTATTATAAGGATGTTCTGAAGGGTGCCTGCCTTGTGGCGGATGAATGTTCTAGGGATGTAATTTTTGAGTGAAACTTGCTCGTTTTGTCCTGTGCACTGAAAACTTGTTCATATGCGCTAAGCAATGCTGTTGGAATTTAAAATATTACCTTCTGTGTGCCTGTTTATCAATTCTGAGAGATGGCAAGTCGTCGGCTTCTGCCCCCGTGCCGCTAGTGCTGGGGTGTTCGGGGATAAACCTGAGCGCTCTTTTTCCCATGTTTGGGTCCTTTGAGGGAGGTGCTCAGCCCAACGAACAAGGCAATCAGACTATAATGTGTGAACACTCTCACTTAGCCATAGAATTCTATAATTTTAAATTTTGGCGAAGCCCCTGGTATTCGGAAGACCGAGTTCGGGGCGCTATCCACGCCTTGGCCGGATAGAGCCGGCACCTCGCTCTAAGCGGCATAAGTCTTTAGGGACTCGAAAAACCTCTCGAACAGCGACCAGCTCTCGCTTCGTCATGACAGTCAGTTTTAGCTTTCTCCACTGAGGTGCTCGACCCAGCTCAACTGGGGCACAATCGCAGTGGTTCTCCTAGTGCTACCTTAGCTGATATAGCGGAACGTTAGGCACCAAAACATAGGAGCCGGGCAAACCCAACTATTGACCCAAGACATGATTCGGAGCCGATGCATATAATGCTATAAGTTCGGGGTGCCGCACTTGTTAAAGTGTTCGGACTTCTCACACCATATCGAGGGGTACTAAAGCCCCTGGCGTATTTTGGTCGTACCAAAGTGTACGGATGCAATATGTCGTTAAGGAACATATATTTAAAAAAAGTAATACAAAAATAGACAAAAGCTATGCATTGTTTATTAAAGAGGGCTGCGATCAAAGAAGAACGATACAAATAATGTGATAAGCAAAAGGTTGGACTATGTAACACGTCCGTTCGACGGGCAAGCTGCGGAATAGTATGCGAAACAGGTATACTGCTCGTGACAGAGACCACCTGGGAGTTCTGTAATGCGGCGTGGCTTGTCTGCTTCCCTGGTTCTTGCATCGTTTGTGCGGCAATTGAACTGCTGAACAGGCCTTCCAAAGAGTGGAGTCCTGAAAGTAAGAGAAAATTAAAAAATTGACAGCCCCTGGTGCGGTTTAAGCCGTGTTTCGGACGTGCCGTGATGGTGCCGCTCCCCCTGTACCCATGGTATTTCTAGAGCGTAGTTATGTACGCGAAGTACTGGTATCGCCTTTTTAAGAGGGATGGGGTTGGGGCCGCATTGCTACGCCAGCTCGGGTCATGCCAGGCGGTCTTGTTGTAGGTTACTCCGGGCGCGCTTGACGGTGTCCGGTCGTTTAATGGCCGGACTAGAGAACTGCCTGGAGAGGCTGCTTTGTACTTCTGCTGCAAGGGCCGCCGTGTGCTCCTCCGTTCGGAGGGAGCGTTCGGTGTTTCCATTGACCGTAATTACTCCTCGAGGGCCTGGCATTTTTATCTTAAGGTATGTGTAGTGCGGTACCGCATTGAACTTGGCGAATGCGGTTCGCCCGAGCAGTGCGTGATAGCCACTGCGGAATGGGACTATGTCGAAGATTAATTCCTCGCTTCGGAAATTATCTGGAGATCCGAAGACCACTTCAAGTGTGACTGAGCCTGTATAGTTGGCCTCTACACCTGGTATTAGGCCTTTAAAGGTCGTTTTGGTGGGCTTAATCCTCGAGGGATCTATGCCCATTTTCCGCACTGTATCCTGGTAAAGCAGGTTCAGGCTGCTACCGCCGTCCGTAAGGACTCTAGTGAGATGAAATCCGTCAATAATTGGGTCTAGAACCAATGCGGCGAATCCGCCATGACGGATGCTAGTGGGATGGTCCCTTCGATCAAAGGTGATCGGGCAGGAGGGCCATGGGTTGAACTTTGGGGCGACTGGCTCTACCGCGTATACGTCCCTTAACGCGCGCTTCCGCTCCCTTTTGGGGACGTGGGTTGCGTATATCATGTTCACCGTCCGTACTTGTGGGGGAAAACCCTTCTGTCCATTGTTGTTCGGCGGCCGGGGCTCCTCTTCGTCATCGCTATGCAGCCCCTTGTCTTCATTTTCGGCATTTAACTTGCCTACGTGCTTGAACACCCAACAATCCCTGTTGATGTGATTGGCCGGCTTTTCGGGGGTGCCATGTATCTGGCATAAGCGGTCGAGTATTCGGTCCAAACTGGACGGGCCCCTAGGATTCCTTTTGAATGGCTTTTTCCGCTGACCGGATTTAGAGCCTCTGAATCCGGCATTAACTGCCGTATCCTCAGTATTGTCGCCGTTAATGCGGCACTTCTACTTGTTGCGACGCGACCTGCTACTACTGTCCCTGGTATCCGAATTACCAAGGTTCTTGGTCATATTGTTGCTATGAGCAAGCCAGCAGTCTTCTCCCATGCAAAAGCGGGTCATGAGTGTCGTGAGTGCTGCCATAGACTTCGGATTTTCCTGTCCAAGGTGCCGGGCAAGCCACTCGTCACAAATATTGTGCTTGAAGGCTGCTAGGGCCTCAGCGTCCAGACAGTCGACTATTTGATTTTTCTTTGTTAGGAACCGTGTCCAGAATTGACTGGCCGATTCCTCTGGCTGCTAAATTACGTGACTTAGGTCATCGGCGTCTGGGGGTCGCACATAAGTGCCTTTGAAACTGTCGAGGAATGCGGCTTCGAGGTCCTCCCAACAACTGATTGATCCTATTGGCAAGCTGTTAAGCCAATGCCGAACTGGTCCTTTAAGCTTGAGTGGGACGTATTTGATGGCGTGGAAATCATCGCCGTGGGCCATGTGGATATGAAGGAGATAATCCTCGATCCATACCGCAGGATCTGTTGTGCCATCAGATGATTTGATGTTTACGGGTTTGAAACCCTCGGGGATTTGATGATCCATTATTTCGTCTGTGAAGCATAGTGGGTGTGCGGCGCCTCTGTACTGGGCTATATCACGACGTAGCTCCAATGAGCTTTGTCTACTGTGTTCGGCCCTGCCGAATTTGTGGCCGGCGTGACGGTTACCGTCTCGAGCCGTTGGGCGCCCACGCAATCCGTAGATCGATCTTGTTTGCCTTGCCTTGTCCTCCAACATATCTCGTAAGTCCGGCGCATATTCCCGTGCCTTGGTACGGGGTGCGGCTTGAGTGGAGGGCCGAGAGGCCTCTTTGTCACCGCCACGAGGTGGCCGGTCGGCCGCATCAAGTGCTTCCTCCTCTAATCAGGGTAGCAACCTGCGCTTTGGGTAGCTCTTGGAGGGGCGTTCGAGTTTATGCTCTTCGGCCGCAAGGACTTCTGTCCATCTGTCGACTAGCTAATCTTGGTCAGCTCTAAGTTGTTGCTGTTTTTTCTTGAGGCTTCTTGCCGTGGCCATAAGCCTGCGTTGAAAACGCTCTTGCTCGGCGGGATCCTCTGGCACGACGAATTCGTCGTCGTCGAGGCTTGCCTCGTCTTCGGAAGGAGGCATATAATTATCGTCCTCGACCTCTCTGTCTACCGCTCTCTCATGAGGGCTGGTTTCTCCATCCTCCTGTGCTAAATCTTGCTGGAAGGGGTTTTCTTCGGCACTTTCTGGAGTATTATCATCTCCCGTGCTGGAATCACCGTATTTGTTTTGGCAGGATTTTGAGCGGCGCCGCTGACGTCGGCGCTTAGGCTGTTTCTTGGAGGGGTCATCCTCCGCTGTTCCATTGCCATCTCCTTCTTTCGGGGTGTCCACCATGTATATGTCATATGACGAGGTGGCTTTCCAGGGCCTGATAGGTGCTGGTTCTTCATCGTCTCCTTCATCGGCGTCCATACCATCGATGCCTTTGGAGTCGAAGTCGAGCATGTCGGTTAAGTCGTTGACAGTGGCTACAAAGTGGGTGGTGGGTGGGCTTTGAATTTCTTCATCGTCTGAATCCCAACCTTGCTGACCGTAGTCCGGCCAGGGCTCTCCTGATAAAGAGAGAGACTTCAGTGTCTTCAGAATATCGCCGAAAGGCAAGTGCTGAAAGATGTCCGCGGCAGTAAACTCCATGATCGGCGCCCAATCGGATTCGATCGGCAGGGGCGCGGAGGGTTTGAGTCCGGAGAGGAGTCCGGCTCCTTGGAGTCACAAGTCTCGCAGAGTGCGGGGCTGGTGTTCGGCTCGATCGCCTTTGGGATCGCAGCCTCTGAGGCGGCGTCCAACCACCCATCCTCGATCGGCCTAGTTGGCTCCGAATTAAGGGTCGAAGCCGATGCGGGTGCGGCCTCCAGGGCACTGTTTGGCGGTAGAGCTAGATCATGCTCGTCGTGACAGTGCGGCGCGCTCGGGAGTGGCTCGAATCCGTCGAAGATCAAGTCCCCGCGGATGTCAGCCGTGTTGTTTAAGCTTCCAAATCTAACCTGACGGCCATGGGCATAGCTTTCGATCTGCTCCGGATGGCCAAGTGAATTGGCCCGCAGTGCAAAGCCGCCGAAGACGAAGATCTGTCCGGGGAGGAAGGTCTCACCTTGGACTGTATCGCCATTGATGATCGTAGGATCCATCAAGCCTGACGGCGACGACACAGAGGAACTCTCAATTAAAGCACCAATGTCGGTGTCAAAACCGGTGGATCTCAGGTAGGGGGTCCCGAACTGTGCGTCTAGGTCGGATGGTAATAGGAGGCAAGGAACACGAAGTTTTACCCAGGTTCGGGCCCTGTTGATGGAGGTAAAACCCTACGTCTTGCTTGATTAATATTGATGATATGGGTAGTACAAGAGTAGATCTACCACGAGATCAGAGAGGCTAAACCCAAGAAGCTAGCCTATGGTATGATTGTTGTTGTGTATGTTGTCCTACGGACTAAAAGCCTCCGGTTTATATAGACACCGGAGAGGGTTAGGGTTACACAAAGTCGGTTACAATGGTAGGAGATCTACATATCCGTATCGCCAAGCTTGCCTTCCATGCCAAGGAAAGTCCCTTCCGGACACGGGACGAAGTCTTCAATCTTGTATCTTCATAGTCAAGGAGTCCGGCTGAAGGTATAGTCCGGCCATCCGGACACCCCCTAATCCAGGACTCCCTCAATGCCATCGAGAATAATTAACCATAATATTATCAAGGAGTTTAGTAGCTTCTCCTAAAGTTATTTCCATAAAAGTGCCTCCCGCGGCCGAATCTAAAAGATTTCTAGAAGTAAAATTCAATCCAGCATAATTTTTTTGTATAATCATCCACAAATTTAAACCATGAGTAGGGCAATTACGTATCATTAGTTTCATTCTCTCCCAAGCTTGTGCAACATGTTCATGATCAAGTTGTTTAAAATTCCTAATATCGTTTCTAAGAGAGATGATCTTAGCGGGAGGAAAATACTTAGAGATAAAGCATCTTTGCACTTGTTCCATGAATCAATACTATTTTTAGGCAAAGACGAAAACCAAGCTTTAGCACAATCTCTAAGCGAAAAAGGGAATAGCTTCAATTTAACAATATCATTATCTACATCTTTCTTCTTTTGCATATCACACAAATCAACGAAGCTATTTAGATGGGTAGCGGCATGTTCACTAGGAAGGCTAGAAAACTGATCTTTCATGACAAGATTCAGCAAAGTAGTATTCATTTCACAAGATTCAGCATCGGTAAGACGAGCAATCGGAGTGCTAATAAAATCATTATTTTTTGTATCGGTGAAGTCACACAATTTAGTGTTATCTTGAGCCATCATGACAAGCAAGTAAACTGACAAACAAGCAAACAAAAAGCAAGCTTGCAAAAAGAGGCAAATAGAGAAAGAGAGGGCGAATAAAACGGCAAGGGTGAAGTGGGGGAGAGGAAAATGAGAGGCAAATGGGAAATAATGTAATGCGGGAGATAAGTGTATGCTATGGGTACTTGGTATATTGACTTTTGCGTAGAGCTCCCCGGCAACGGCGCCAGAAATCCTTCTTGCTACCTCTTGAGCACTGCGTTAGTTTTCCCCGAAGAGGAAGGGATGATGCAGCAAAGTAGCGTAAGTATTTCCCTCAGTTTTTGAGAACCAAGGTATCAATCCAGTAGGAGGCTACGCGCGAGTCCCTCGTACCTGCACAAAACAAATAAATCCTCGCAACCAACGTGATAAGGGGCTGTCAATCCCTACACGGCCACTTACGAGAGTGAGATCTCATAGATATGATAAGATAATATTTTTGGTATTTTTGTGATAAAGATGCAAAGTAAAATAAAAGCAAACTAAAAGCAAAGGAAATAACTAAGTATTGGGAGATTAATATGATGAATATAGACCCGGGGGCCATAGGTTTCACTAGTGGCTTCTCTCAAGAGCATAAGTATTCTACGGTGGGTGAACAAATTATTGTTGAGCAATTGACATAATTGAGCATAGTTATGAGATTATCTAGGTATAATCGTGTATATAGGCATCACGTCCGAGACAAGTAGACCGACTCCTGCCTGCATCTACTACTATTATTCCACTCATCGACCGCTATCCAGCATGCATTTAGAGTATTAAGTTAATGAAAACAGAGTAATGCCTTAAGCAAGATGACATGATGTAGAGGGATAAACACATGCAATATGATGAAAACCCCATCTTGTTATCCTCAATGGCAACAATACAATACGTGCCTTGCTTCCCCTACCGTCACTGGGAAAGGACACCACAAGATTGAACCCAAAGCTAAGCACTTCTCCCGTTGCAAGAAAGATCAATCTAGTAGGCCAAACCAAACTGATAATTCGAAGAGACTTGCAAAGATAACCAATCATACATAAAAGAATTCAGAGAAGATTCAAACATTGTTCATAGATAGACTTGATCATAAACCCACAATTTATCGGTCTCAACAAACGCACCGCAAAAAGAAGATTACATCGAATAGTTCTCCACAAGAGAGGGGGAGAACATTGTATTGAGATCCAAAAAGAGAGAAGAAGCCATCTAGCTACTAACTATGGACATGTAGGTCTGAGGTGAAATACTCACACTTTATCGGAGGGGCTATGGTGTTGATGTAGAAGCCCTCCGTGATCGATGCCCCCTCTGGCGGAGCTCTGGAACAGGCCCCAAGATGGGATCTCGTGGATATAGAAAGTTACGGCGGTGGAATTAGGTTTTTGGCTCCGCATCTGATCGTTTGGGGGTACGTAGGTATATATAGGAGGAAGGAGTATGTCGGTGGAGCAACAGGGGGCCGACGAGGATGGAG
>NC_041392.1:685648125-685654522 GCF_002162155.2 Triticum dicoccoides | reverse complement strand
TTGTTCGTTGAGAAAATCACGTTCCCGATGGTTTCATTCCGTTTGGACTCCGTTTGATATTCCTTTTCTTCGAAACCCAAAAACAGGCAAAAAATAGCAATTCTGGTCTAGGCCTCCGGTTAATAGGTTAGTCCCAAAATAATATAAAAAGTGGATAATAAATCCCAATAATGTCCAAAACAATAGATAATATAGCATGCAGCAATCAAAAATTATATATATGTTGGAGACGTATCATCGTCATTACCGATCCAGGGATGACACTAAAGCACAGAGACTTGACCGTTTGAGATCGGGTCGCTACAAGACGGTATCAAAGCACACACTGAGTGTAGGACACGACCACTAAGCTAAAGCCCTAGATCACTACTCTCTTCTCATTTCTGACTCCTCTCCATTTTCTACTCTTTAGGATGGCGGACGCAACGAACAAGTTTACACAACCGGATGAAGAAGCACCTTTTGGACGACACTTGAAGGAAGTCACTAAGTACCTGAACATTGGAATACCAAGCTTCACCGAGACATACAACGCCACTTTACCAGAACAGGAGCGATGGATGATTCAAGTTCAAGTTCGCGGAAGGACATTCGCGCCAGTCACTAAACCCATAGAGTTTTGCTTTGATGCACCAACCTGGAATCTAGGAAAGAGTATGGCTGCTCACATCACCATAGGACGCATTGGAGAAGTTTACCATAAGGAGCTACTATCTACCAGATTTGTGGGCGCCGAGATGAGCAATGGGAGATGATCAGTACCAGAAAGGATAGATCAATCGCAGCTTTCATCCAGGAGTTAAACCAGCACATTCGTCGCCAGGAGAACCAGATGTGCGCAGGCATGATAGATCTAAAGAACTCTATGACAAGGATCACAGAACTGGAGGAAGAACTCAAGGATACTCGCGAAGATTATGAGGAGGAAATCGTCGTACTAGTAGAGAATGATCTGGAAAGGAAGCTAGGAGTATTCATGGGAGACCCCGCGCCAGGAGGAGAAGACGATGAACCCAAAGAGATTCGTTCTGAGGACTACATCATCATCGACGACACCGACTCAGACCCTGACGATAGCGATGATGACTATGTTGATGAAGCTGGAGCAGACATCATGGAGTCTTCGACTAACCAATATTTCTAGTAGACCACCACATCAGTAGTAGTATTCCACCATATTTATAATATAGTCCGAGCACTTTTGTAACGATAGTTAGATCGATTGTATGCCCTTGCTTGATTGATTGAGTGAGATGATTGTGTTTGTCTCATGTGCATATGGCTAGTGTTTCTTTCACTAGACCTCACTCTATTCTATTTTTTTCCCTCTAAACTCTTAGATGCCTTCGAGATGTGACCCCGGATTTACCTTCCCACCAGAGCTCACTCAGTTGATCTAGCAGCAGAATACACTGATGCAGTTGTTAGTTCAGAACCAAGGAAAGAACAACAACAACCCACCGCCACCACCACCAGTTCACAACTTAGCCCGCTTTCTGACGTTGCAGCCACTGGTGTTTTCCAGTAGCACCGAGCTGATAGTGGCAGATGATTGGCTCCGCATGATTGGAAGGGAGTTAACCACTGCAGGATGTACAGATGCTGAGAAGGTGCGTTTTGCCGCACATCAGTTGGATGGCCTAGCAGCCTCATGGTGGGATAATTACACAGTCACCTACCCTATAGCCACTGTTACATGGGATCAGTTTCAGCAAGCATTCCGCACCGCCCATGTCTCAACGGGAGCTATGAGCATGAAGAAGCGTGAGTTTCACAACTTGTGCCAAGGGAACCGTACTGTGGGGCAGTATGTGGATGAATTTAGTAAGCTGTCTCGTTATGCCCCTAACGATGTGGCCACAGATGCCGCGAAGCAGGAGAAGTTTATGGAAGGGCTGAACGATGATATGAGCATGCAATTGATGGTGGCAACATTTAACAACTAGCAGGAGTTGGTAGACAAGGATCTTATGATTGAAGGGAAGCAGCACCAAATTGAGAGACGGAAAAGGAAGTATGGACAAGGAAGGTACAAATCAGGAGCCCAGCAGAAGCCTCGTCTAACCACAAATTTGGGAGGACTTGTTCATAACCATGGAGGTCATAACCACAACGTAGAAAGTTCGCATAACCACAATGGTTCCAAGAATGGGACTGGGAACGGAGTAAGCAACAATCAGAACTGCTCCAATCCAGCCACACCCGCCAAGAGAGACCTAAGTCACATTACTTGCTTCAAGTGAGGGAAGACTAGACACTATGCTACGGAGTGCCCTGAAGCAAAGAATGGAAATGGTAATGGGAGCGCTGGGAAGAAGCCCAATCCATTCAACAAAGGACAAGTGAACCACGTTAACGTGAAGCAGGTTGAAGGGCAGCCGGACATGTTTTTGGTTAAGTCTTTTACCGCCCTTGTTCTTTTTGATACTGGTGCATCACATTCATACATATCAAAGGGATTCGTGGATAAATTTAAACTACCAACCCAAGCCCTTAGGACCCCTCTGTTAGTAAGTTCACCTGGAGCAGAGTATATGGCTTGGCCATGGTGCGACTGGATACCCTTAACCATTGGTAGCCATGTTTTCCCGTCAAACCTGATAATTTTGGAGTCAGAAGGATTGGATGTGATATTAGGCATGGACTGGATGTCAAAGTATGGATGAAGCATTGACTCTGCTAGTAAGTCAATTTATCTCACCACCCCGGAGGGAAAAAGGATCAAGTATGTATCTAGGCATGCGCCTAGGAGGAGCCAAGTAAATACCCTCACGGGAGGTGTTCAGGAGGAAGTGCCTGTAGTGAAGAATTACCCAGACGTTTTGCCATAGGATTTACCAGGCATGCCACCGGATCAAGACATCGAGTTTTTGATAGAGCTATTGCCAGGTACAACACCAATATCAAAGAGACCCTATCAGATGCACGCAAATGATCTGGAGGAGATTAAGAAGAAGATCAAGGAGTTATTGGAGAAAGGTTACATCCGACGGAGTTCATCACCATGGGGAGCCCCAGTGCTTTTGGTGGAGAAGAAGGATAAGTCTCTAAGGATGGTTGTTTATTATCGTGCATTGAATGAGGTGACGATCAAGAACAAATACCCACTGCCGATGATCAATGATTTGTTTGACCAGTTGCAAGGAGCTAATGCGTTTTCGAAGATCGATCTGCGATCAGGATATCACCAGTTGAAGATTCGGGAGAAGGATATACCTAAAACCGCATTTACCACAAGGTACAGGTTATATCAGTATACAGTCATGTCATTTGGACTGACTAACGCCCCTGCCTATTTCATGAGCATGATGAACAAGGTGTTCATGGAATATTTGGATAAGTTTATTGTGGTATTCATTGATGATATAATGGTATACTCGAAGAATCAAGAGGAGCACAAGGAGCATTTGCGTTTAGTTCTCGAGAAACTCAGGGAACATCAGTTGTATGCTAAGTTCAGCAAATGTGAGTTTTGGTTGAAAGAAGTTGGATTCATTGGACAGGTTATATTAGGAGAAGGTATAGCAGTAGACCCCACCAAGGTTCAGTCAGTCACTGAATGGTTGGCACCCACTTCAGTTAGTGAGATCCGAAGTTTTCTTGGACTCGCGGGATACTACCGGAGATTCATTGAGAATTTTTCCAAGGTTGTGAAGCCAATGATAGAGCTATTAAAGAAGGATACCAAATTTAATTGGACCGAAGAATGTAAAGGGAGCTTCAGGAGCTAAAGAAACGTCTGACTACAGCCCCAGTACTAATTCTGCCGGATATACACAAGGGTTTCCAAGTGTATTGCGACCCCTCTCGCTTAGGACTTGGAGGAGTACTGATGCAGGATGGAAGAGTTGTTTCGTATGCCTCGCGACAACTGAAACCGCATGAGTTAAATTATGCCACACGTGATTTGGATTTGGCTGCCGTAGTGCATGCGTTGAAGACTTGGAGACATTACCTTATTGGAAACCATTGCGATGTGTACACTGACCATAAGAGTTTGAAGTACATTTTCACACAGACGGAGCTGAACGTTAGGTAGAGGAGATGGTTGGAACTTATCAAGGATTATGACATGAAGCTTCACTATCATCCAGGCAAGGCCAACATCGTAGCAGACGCTTTGAGCCGGAAGAGGTATGCCGACACACTCATAAGCGCAGGATTGCCAAAGGAGTTAGGAGAGGATCTCAGGGAACTTCGATTGGAGATTGTCCCTAGAGGCTTTGTTGCAACGATGGAAGTTCAGTCTACATTATTAGGAAAGATTCAAGAAGCTCAGAAGGATGACAAAGAGATCGCCGAGATAAAAGAGAGAATGAGCAAAGGAAAGGCCAAAGGTTTTCGTGAGGATGAACACGACACCTTGTGGATTGAGGACCGTGTTTATGTGCCCAATAACACAGAGATCAGGAAGTTAATACTTCAGGAGGCTCATGACTCACCATACTCGATACACCCCAGAAACACCAAGACGTATGTGGATTTAAAGGAGCGTTTCTGGTGGACTGGTATGAAGAAGGATATTGCCGAGTATGTATCCGTATGTGATGTATGTCAGAAAGTGAAGGCAGAACATCAAAAGCCAGCCGGATTGTTATAGCCTATGCCAATACCCGAATGGAACTGGGATAAGCTTGGCATGGATTTCATCACCGGATTTCCCAGGACCAAATCAGGATATGATTCTATATGGGTAGTAGTTGATCGCTTGACCAAAGTAGCTCACTTTATCCCAGTGAAAACCACCTATACAAGTGCCAAGTTATCCAAGATATACATGACCATGATCGTATGTTCGCATGGAGTTCCAAGGACCATCGTATCAGATAGAGGAACCCAGTTTACCTCAAAGTTTTGGAATCAGTTGCATGAAACTTTGGGAACCAGACTGGAGTTCAGTACAGCTTTTCACCCGCAAACAGATGGACAGACCGAGAGAGTCAGCCAGATTCTGGAGGATATGTTGAGAGCTTATGCACTAGATTATGGATCTAGTTGGGATGAAAAGTTTCCCTACACAGAGTTTTCATACAATAACAGTTACCAGGCCAGTTTGTAGATGGCACCTTTCGAAGCCTTGTACGGAAGGAGGTGCAGGACGCCGTTGTTGTGGGATGAAGTTGGAGACCGGCAGTTGTTTGGACCAAATTTGATTAAGGAATCAAAAGAGAAGGTTAAATTGATAAGAGATAGACTAAAGGTAGCTCAGTCCCGACAGAAGAGTTATGCGGATTCAAAACGCAAGGAGGTAGTCTATGAAATCGGAGACAAAGTGTATCTGTGAGTATCACCACTCTGAGGAGTTAAGCGCTTTGGAGTGAAGGGAAAGTTAGGTCCACGTTTTGTGGGACCATAACAAGTTTTGGAACGTATGGGGAAGTTGCTTATAGGTTGGAATTACCCGAAGGATTGTCAGGAGTTCATGATGTGTTCCACGTTTCTCAGTTGAGGAAGTGCCACGCAGAGATGACTGACATTCCTCTGAGAGATACAGTACCGCTGGAAGCGATTCAGTTTGACAATGATTTGACTTATGAGGAGAAACTAGTGAAGATTCTCGAGTTTGCCAGCCGGGTTACCCACAACAAGGTTATTAAGTTTTGCGAAGTTCAGTGGAGCCACCATACCCAGGACGAAGCCACCTGGGAACGAGAGGATGATCTTCGCAAAGACAACCCACACCTATTTTCTAGCCAACCCAAATCTCGAGGGCGAGATTCATCTTAAGGGGGGTAGGTCTGTAACATCCCAATTTTCAATTTGGAATGTTATACATTAGGTCATCTCTGCATATCATATTTTATTGCATTTTGGCTTGATCCTCGAAATCCTAAGCAACTCAAGGACCCTCGGAGAGAGAGTTGGGGATTTCACTGTTTTCATATTTGAATTTATTCAAATATTGAAACGAGGATTTTTGGTTTTAATTATTTTTCTCTCCAAAAATATTTCAGGTTAAAATATATGAGAGGAGATAATATGACTACTCCAAAAGAAATGAAATATTGGAGGAAAAAATCAAATATTTGCTTTTATTCGGATTTTATTGCAATTTTATTTGCATTAGAAAAATTGCACGTTTTCAAAATTGCATTTTAGGGCCAAGAAAATGTTCATCTTGTTCTAAATATTTTATTTAGACGGTGAAAATTTGTTTTGGCGTTTTTAGTTTTTTATTTATTTTTCAAGGATTTATTTTCGGCGGAATCTGTTTAAAAAAAACTTCAGCGCCCGACTGGGCCGAAGCACGGCGGAGCCTGGCCGGCCCAACCCCCGCGCCACCGCCTCCCCATGCCCGAGTCCGGCCAGGACACGGCAGCCGCTGCAGTCGCCGCCCGGGACTCCTCCCACCCCTTCCCCAAGCCGACCCCGCCCCACCCCCTCTTAAATACCACCC
>NC_041392.1:685611125-685647928 GCF_002162155.2 Triticum dicoccoides | reverse complement strand
CACCATCGCCGCTGCAAAGCAGCAGCAGCAACAGAGCCGCCGCCTGCCGCACCTCGCCTTGCGCCGCACCGCCCCGCCGTCGCCGCCACCCCACAGCCCCACCTCGCGCCGCCGGAGCCGCCGCCGCCGATGCGATCCGATCCAGAGCCGCTCGGTTTTTTTGGTCTAGGTAAAACCGTCGGTTTTTTTAAACCCTAGTTTCGGTTTTTTAGATCGGTTCACCGGTTTTCTCGGTTTAGTTACTTAGCGAACGTTCATCCGTACATTCATTTTAACGAACGGTGTTCACTCGTTAGCCACAGACAGCAAACGTTCGTTCGTTAGCCTGTTCGTCCATTTTTCTTTTTTCGGATTTTCCGTGATTATTTTCAAACGCAATTTCTGATCTGATTTTCATTTTAGTTTATCTTTTCTCTCGTTTATCGGAATCATGCAATTCAAGCGTTTAGATCTTCGTCTCGAAACACTCTTCCCGTTTAACCAACTTGAACAAGATTTTGATACAGTAAAATTTGACTTTAGTCCAGATTAGTAACCGGATCTTGTTTCTTTTGCAGTTTGAGATTAGTTGCTCCATTCGATTTGATTCTTTTTGCAAACTGGTGTTCTTAAGTTGAACTTTCTGGTTAGATCTTCCTATTCGTGCTTTACCCGTGCGTCTTTGCTTGATTGCTTATGTATACTATTGTTTACTTGCGATAGAACACCTGGAGTGCGAAGCGTGCTACTACGAGTCTCTAGGTTTTGCGGATCATCAGCAAGGCAAGTAACACTTTGATCATACCCCTTTATCACCCAATTTTTATGCATTAGTTTCAACCCTCAAGCATTTCATGGTTAGGACTTGATAGCATGTGGGATTGGGAAGTAGTTGATGAGGTAGAACCTTTGCCCTGTTATTATCGAACCCCTGGGAGTTACTTCTACTATTGCTTATATTGTCATGCTATGCTCGTAGACGTGATTTGGGTGAGTGAATCCATGACATATGTGAGATTTTTAATTAATGGTTCAACTTAAGGTGGCAATTTTAATACACATCTGGGTGGATTGCTTGTTGGGCACCTGGAGAATCTAGTGTTGTCCTAGGATATCCCGGAGTACCCGTGTGATAATCCTAAGGTCCGCCACCCAGGCTCAAAGGGAACTGAGATATTTCATGCTAGAAACTTCCGTGTGCAGCCACAAGCTATTATGGGCTCTAGCATAGTTGAGTAAGTTGCATGACCTCTTCCAGTGGTAGGCTAGCAGATGTAGAGGGATGTAGGTAGGTACTGTCTACCCGGGGTTAGAGTTAATGCTTCTGATAGACTGTGTCTCGGTCATCCGTTTCTCAAACACCATGTAGTGCGAGAAATCCAACGGAGGAGATCAATTCTTGTGGGGAAACGTGCGCAAACCTCTGCAGAGTGTACAAACTAATCATGGTTAGCCGTGTCCCCGGTTATGGACATCTTGAGTATATAGTACTTGGATTATCATATGTATCTCATCAATCAAAATTAATATTATTGGGTTGATAATTACTTTTAATTGGGATTGAGTTGGAGGAACCTTCTCAATGATGTTTCAACTACCATGATAGTTAAATAAAATCTACTCCTTTGTTGTAGGGAAAAATTGGCTTTACGCAAAACTTTAACCATAGAGCTTTCCACCAGCCAAATATGCATGTAGTGATAGCATTATTCTGTTCTTGCTCTACTGTGTTATTTTGCCAGCATATTCCATGTGCTGACCCGTTTTTGGGCTGCAACATGTTATGTTGCAGACTTTCAGACTAGGAGTAAGGTTCGTTAGGTCGTTGTCGTGCAGTTCAGCTATGTCGTTGGAGTTGATGGACTCACTTTAGCTTCCAAGCCTTCCGCTGTTATCGTATTAGATGGCCTTAAGCCATATTTATTGTAATAAGTTCTCTTTTGAGACAATCTATGTAATAAGTGTGTGATTGCTACTCTATTATAAATCCTTCAAGTATTGTGTGTGTCAGCATTACCGATCCAGGGATGACACTGAAGCACGGAGACTTGACCGTTTGAGGTCGGGTCGCTACAAACGGCCTCCGGCAAAATGAGGTACGTGTCTGAAAATATGTTAAACAAAGAGGGCGCAGGCAAGGCAATAATCTCACAATATTTTTTTTATCAACTATCAATTTATACTTAAGCATCTTCTTCTTATCTTTAACAATAAAATCATGTGCTAATCTAGAAAAATAGGGGGCATCAACTTTTCCTCTATCTCATAATGCCTAATAGGTATCCTAAAGTGTGCAGCAAGGCGCGAAGAGAAGATGGCTCCGAAGATGGGCCCTTTGTACAGTTCAGATTTAATCGTTTAGCAATAATGGCGCCTAAACTGACAGTGGTATCACGAAACAAAGCATGGTGCAAAATAATAATATCAGGAGCACTGAGATTTCCACTGTTCCCACGACCAATGAAGCATCTACTAGCAAATATTGCAAAGTAACGTAGAACAGGAAAATGTATGCTAGTAATTCTTGCATCAGAAACTTTCCTCGTTTCCCATACAACAATCGTATCAATAAACTCCTCCACATCATTACGATGTGGTTCCTCTATGCTGCCCACAAAGGGTATCTTACAGACCAGACAAAAATCATATAGTGACATCTACTTAACCACATCATATAAGTGAAATTCCACTGAAGGTGGTGATCTCTTAGCATGAAAGTAAATAATTTGCACGAAAATATTAGTGAGGAGGAGATACGGTTCGCGCTGGTCACGGAAGAAGTCGATGAGGCCTGCATTCTCGGCCAAATAATAAAAGTCATCATAAATCCTGGCTGCTCTCAAGAACTCATCACAAGGCAATTCGCATAGCCGAACCTCCACAGTGCGAGGGAGATTATATTTGAGCTTCTTATGCTCTTCACTTTGCTTATCCTTTGAGCTTCGGCTCGAAGAGCCCCCCAACAATCTTTTCATCATTTTATTTCTCTGAAAAATTTCTGAAATTTTTAGTGACTCAAAATAAAAGTGAACGAAACTCAACAAGATTGATAGCAACTACTCCTACAAGTGGCTAGAGGCCATATCATGCATTAAAACTACTTTTGACCTCAAAAATTTGACATGCAAGCTCAAGAACAGGGTCGGCTAAGTAGCAAAAATTCGCAATAAATAAAGCACTAGAACAAAATCTAATTGGACCATTGGAGGAGTCACATACCAAAGAACAATCCCCCAAAGCAGTTTTGTGAATGGAGCTCTGAGCTAGGAGATCGAAAATGGCAGCAAGATGAGCTAGAACATGGGTTTGAGCTATGGGAGGATATTTTCTGGAGGAAGACGAAGTGTGTGGGTGCTGGAATGAGTTGAGGGGGCCCACATGGGGTCCACGGGGCAGGGGCGCGCCCGATGGGGGGAGGGCATGCCCTGGACCCTCGTGGGTAGGTGGTGTGGCCCCCTGGTGTGTTCTCAGTGCCAATAATTCTTAAATATTCAACAAAAGATCATATATAATTTTGAGGACATTTGGAGAACTTTTAATTTCAGGGTATTTTTTATTGCAAGGATAATTCAGGAAATAGGCAGAAAAATACTGTTTTTGGTTTATTTAATCTAAATAACAGAAAGTAAAAAGAGGGTACAAAGGGTTGTGCTTTCTAACTTCATCCATCTCGTCCTCATCAAAAGGAATCCACTAACAAGGTTGATCAAGTCTTGTTAACAAACTCTTTCTGAATCGCACGAAATCGGAGAACTTTTGAATAACACTAAGTTACCTTAGCGGGGATATGCACGTCCCCAACAATAAGAAAATCATATTTCTTATTGACAGTAGGAAGAGGAAATTCAAAACCTCCAATAGTAATTGTTGAAATTTTCCCAATAGAATTGATATTGTGGACTTGAGGTTGTTTCCTCTGAAAGTGTACCGTGTGCTCATTACCATTAACATAAAAAGTGAGATTGCTTTTGTTGCAATCAATAACAGCACTGCATTATTCAAAAACGGTCTACCAAGGATAATCAACATACTATCGTCCTCAGGAATATCATGAATAACAAAGTCCGTTAAAATAGTAATGTTTGCAACCACAATAGGCACATCCTCACAAATACCGACAGGTATAGCAGTAGATTTATCGTCCATTTGCAAAGATATTTTGGTAGGTGTCAACTTATTCAAATCAAGTCTACGATATAAAGAGAGAGGCATAACACTAACACCGGCTCCAAGATCACATAAAGCAGTTTTCACATAGTTTCTTTTAATGGAGCATGGTATGGTTGGTACTCCTGGATCTCCAAGTTTCTTTGGTATTCCACCTTTAAAATTATAATTGGCAAGCATAGTGGAAATTTCAGCTTCCGGTATCTTTCTTTTATTTGTGACAATAGCTTTCATGTACTTAGCTTAAGGATTCATTTTAAGCATATCAGTCAAACGAATACGCAGAAAGATAGGTCTAATCATTTCAGAAAAGCGCTCAAAATCCTCATTATCTTTTTTCTTGGATGGTTTAGGAGGATAAGGCATGGGTTTCTGAAACCAAGGTTCTCTTTCTTTACCGTGCTTCCTAGGAACAAAGTCTCTCTGATCATAATGTTGATTTTTTGATTGTGGGTTATCAAGATCAACAACAGGTTCTATCTCTACGTCATTGCTATTGCTAGGTGCATGTTCATTACCAGATTGTGTTTCAACAACAGAAATAGAAATATCATTGGGATTCTCAGGTGTGTCAACAACAGGTTCACTAGAAGCATTCAAAGTCCTATCATTTTTCCTTTTCCTCTTCTTAGAAGAACCAGGTGCATCAACATTAGTTCTCTGAGAATCTTGCTCAGTTCTCATAGGGTGGCCCCCAGGATCCGAAGGTTCCTGAGTAATTCTACCCCCTCTAGTCACAACTCTAATAGCATTATCATTTTTCTTATTATTTAATTCACTGAGCAAATTATTCTGAGCTTTAAGCACTTGTTCTACTTGAGCGGTAACCATAGACATATAATCACTCAAGTGTTTAATCATATAAGCATTACGTTTCAATTGTCTACCAACATAAGCATTGAAGTCTTCTTGTTTAACAATAAAATTATCAAACTCATCCAAGCATTGGCTAGCAAACTTAGTAGATGGGATTTCAGCCTTATGAAATCTATAGAGAGAATTTACCTTTACTACCTGTGTCGGGTTATCAAGACCATGTATTTCTTCAATAGGTGGTAAATTGTTAACATCTCCAGCTTTAATACCATTTTCTTTCATAGATTTCTTTGCCTCTTGCATATCTTTAGGACTAAGAAATATAATACCCCTTTTCTTTGGAGTTGGCTTTGGAGTTGGTTCAGGAAGTGTCCAATCATTACCATTACTCAACATATTATTCAATAGAAATTCAGCTTGATCAATAGTTCTTTCCCCTAAAACACAACCAGCACAACTATCGAGGTGGTTTCTGGAAGCATCGGTTAGTCCATTATAGAAGATATCAAGTATTTAATTTTTCTTGAGAGGATGATCAGGCAAAGCATTATGTAATTGGAGAAGCCTCCCCCAAGCTTGTGGGAGACTCTCTTCTTCAACTTCCACAAAATTATACATTTCCCTTAATGCAGCTTGTTTCTTATGAGCGGGGAAATATTTAGCAAAGAAGTAAGAAATCATATCCTAGGGACAACGCACACAACTAGGATCAAGAGAATTAAACCATATTTTAGCGCCACCCTTTATTGAGAACGGAAATAACTTAAGGATATAGTAGTAACGAATTTTTTCCTCATTAGTGAATAGGGTGGCTATATCATTCAATTTAGTAAGATGTGCCACAACAGTTTCAGATTCATAGCCATAAAACGGATCAGATTCAACCAAAGTAATTATCTTAGGATCGACAAAGAAATCATAATCCTTATCAGAAATACAGATAGGTGAAGTAGCAAAAGCAGGGTCATATTGCATTCTAGCATTCAAAGATTTCTCTTTCAGCTTTGCTAACAGTTTCTTAAGATCATATCTATCTTTACAAGCTAAAAAGTCTCTAGCAGTTTCTTCATCCATAACATAACCCTCGGGTACATCAGGCAATTCATATCTAGGGGGAGAATCTTCATCATCACTTTCATCAATATTATCAGTCTCAGTAATTTCATTCTCTCTAACCCTAGCAAGTTGTTCATCAAGAAATTCACCTAATGGCACAGTATTATCAAGCATAGAAGTAGTTTCATCATAAGTATCATGCAAAGCAGAAGTGGCATCATAATTGACATGAGACATATCAGAATAAATAACAGCAGTAGGTGTCGCAAGTTTACTCAAAACAGAAGGTGAATCAAGTGCAGAGCTAGATGGCAGTTCCTTACCTCCCCTCGTAGTTGAGGGAAAAATCTTGTTTTTTCCATCTTTCAAGTTCCTCATAGTGATCAACAGATATAAATCCAAAGTGACTCAAGGAATAGGGATATGCTCCCCGGCAACGGCACCAGAAAATAGTCTTGATAACCCACAAGTATAGGGGATCGCAATGGTTTTTGAGGGTTGAGTATTCAACCCAAATTTATTGATTTGACACAAGGGGAGCCAAAGAATATTCTAAAGTATTAGCAGTTGAGTTCTCAATTCAAGACACCTGAAAGACTTAATATCTGCAGAAAAGTATTTAGTGGCAAAGTAATCTGGAAGTAACAGTAACGGTGCCAAAAGTAACAGTATTGGTTTTGTAGTGATTGTAACAGTGGAAACGGTAAAGTAACTAAGCAAAGATCAATATGTGAAAAGCTCGTAGGCAATGGATCAGTGATGGATAATTATGTCGGATGCGATTCCTCATGCAACATTTATAACATAGGGTGACATGGAACTAGCTCTAGTTCATCAATGTAATGTAGGCATGTATTCCGAATATTGTCATATGTGCTTATGGAAAAGAACTTGCATGACATCTTTTGTCCTACCCTCCCGTGGTAGCGGGGTCCTATTGGAAACTAAGGGATATTAAGGCCTCCTTTTAGTAGAGTATCGGACCAAATCATTAACACGTAATGAATACATGAATTCCTCAAACTATGGTTATCAACGGGAGTGGTCCCGATTATTGTCACTTCGGGGTTACCGGATCATAACACATAGTAGGTGACTATTGACTTGCAAGATAGGATCAAGAACTCACATATATTCATGAAAACAGAATAGGTTCAGATATGTAATCATGGCACTCGGACGCTAGTGACAAGCATTAAGCATAGCAAACTCATGGCAACATCAATCTTAGAACATAATGGATACTAGGGTTCAAACCCTAACAAAACTAACTCGATTTCATGATAAATCTCATCCAACCCATCACAGTACAGCAAGCCTACGATGGAATTACTCACGCACGGCGGTGAGCATCATGAAATTGGTGATGGAGGAAGATTGATGATGACGATGGCGACGGATTCCCCTCTTTGGAGCCCCGAACGGACTCCAAATCAGCCCTCCCGAGAGAGATTAGGGCTTGGCAGCGGCTCCGTATCATAAAACGTGATGAATCCTTCTCTCTGATTTTTTTCTCCCCGAATGTGCATATATAGAGTTGGAGTTGAGGTCGGTGGAGCCTCAGGGGGGCCCAAGAGACAGGGGCACGCCCCAAGGGGGTGGGCGTGCCCCCACCCTCGTGGACAGGGTGTGGGCCCCCTGGTGTTGATTCTTTCGCCAGTATTTTTTATTTATTCCAAAAATATTCTCCATGAAGTTTCAGGTAATTCGGAGAACTTTTATTTCTGCACAAACATAACACCATGGCAATTCTGCTGAAAACAGCGTCAGTCCGGGTTAGTTCCATTCAAATCATGCAAGTTAGAGTCCAAAACAAGGGAAAAAGTGTTTGGAAAAGTAGATACGATGGAGATGTATCACGCGCCCCCTCCTAGGCTCCCTTCTCCTCTCTCCCACTATGGCCCAATAAGGCCCATATACTTCCCGGGGGGTTCCGATAACCTCCCGATACTCCGGTATATGCCCGAACTCACCCGGAACCATTCCGATGTCCAAATATAGGCTTCCAATATATCGATCTTTATGTCTCGACCATTCCGAGACTCCACGTCATGTCCGTGATCTCATCTGGGACTCCGAACAACCTTCGGTACATCAAAACACATAAACTCATAATACAGATAGTCATCGAACATGCGTGCGAACCCTATGGGTTCGAGAACTATGTAGACATGACCGATACTCATCTCCAATCAATAACCAATAGCGAAACCTGGATTCTCATATTGGTTCCTACATATTCTATGAAGATCTTTATCGGTCAAACCGCATAACAACATATGTTGTTCCCTTTGCCATCGGTATGTTACCATCGTCGGTATCTCAGTACGTAGTTCAATCTCATTACCGGCAAGTCTCTTTACTCATTCTGTATTGATACATCACGTAACTAACTCATTAGTTACATTGCTTGCAAGGCTTATAGTGATGTGCATTACCGAGAGGGCCTAGAGATACCTCTCTGATACACGGAGTGACAAATCCTTATCTTGATTTATGCCAACTCAACAAACACCATCAGAGACACCTGTAGATCATCTTTATGGTCACCCAGTTACGTTTGGACGTTTGATAACACACTAAGTGTTCCTCTGGTATTCCGGAGTTGCGTAATCTCATAGTCATAGGAACATGTATAAGTGATGGAGAAAGCAATAGCAGTAAACTAAATGATCAAAGTGCTAAGCTAAGGGATGGGTCAAGTCAATCACATCATTCTCTAATGATGTGATCCCGTTAATCAAATGAAAACTCATGTCTATGGTTAGGAAACATAACCATCTTTGATTAACGAGCTTGTCAAGTAGAGGCATACTTGAGGGACTCTTGGACTAAGGGGTCCTCGGGCGTCCGACCTATCGGACATGGGCCGGACTGATGGGCTGTGAAGATACAAAGACTCAAGACTCTACCCGTGTCCGGATGGGACTCTCCTTGATGTGGAAGGCAAGCTTGGCGTCCGAATATGAAGATTCCTCTCTCTGTAACCGACGTTATGTAGCCCTAGATCCCTCCAGTGTCTATATAATCCGGACGGCTAGGTTCATAAACATAGATCCTCATAATCATAGTCAGGCAGGCTACACTTCTAGGGTTTAGCCATTACGATCTCGTGGTAGATCAACTCTTGTAATACTCATATTCATCAAGATCAATCAAGCATGAAGTAGGGTACTACCTCCATAGAGAGGGCCCGAACCTGGGTAAAACATTGTGTCCCTTGCCTCCTGTTACCATCAACCTTAAATGCATAGTTCGGGACCCCTACCCGAGATCCGCCGGTTTTGACGCCGACATTGGTGCTTTCATTGAGAGTTCCACTTTGCTGTCGTCAAAAGGTTCGATGGCTCCTTCGACCATCTAAAACAACGCTGTCCAAGGGGAAGTCTTCCTCCCCTGACAAATCTTCGTATTCGGCGGCTTCGTACTGCGGGCCAACTCGCTTGGCCATCTGGAGCAGATCGAAAGCTATGTCCCGGCCATCAGGTTAGATTTGGAAGCTTGAATTACGTCACGAATATCGGCGAAGACTTGATCTTCGACGGATTCGAGACCACGGCAGCTGCGCCCTCCCACCACGATGAACATGATCAAAATCTGTCATCGGACCATACCGAGGAGATAGTACCTATAGCTGCTCTGGCCTTAGATCCGGAGCAGATCGCGCCATCCAAGGATGGGAAGCTCAACCCCGCCGCGGGAGCTGCAGACCCATCTGCATTGGAGCCGCACACAAACCTAACTTCAGGTGACATCTGTGTGACCGGAACCATGGACTCGTCTCCGGCTACAGGTTCCGAGTCTTGTGCATCTGCGTACGTCGATCTTGATCGGTCATCGATCGTCAAATTCAGCTCCGCGGACTTCTACCGGCACTCGCCTTTCACTACTAGAAAAGGGCTATAGATGATATGGCCACTAATGGCCCACCAGACATGTGGTGCGCCATTATTATATACTAATGGCGCACCATGTGTAGGTGCACCATTAGTGTCCAAATACTAATGGCGGACCACATCCACGGTGAGCCATTAGTAACAATTTTTTCATTTTTTTCAAAACTAGTAATGGCTCACCAGTGGATAGTGCGCCATTACTAGTTAAACTAGTAATGGCGCACCACATCCACGGTGCACCACTAGTGAATTTTTTCAAAAAAAAATTCAAATTTTTAATTTATTTTTTCAAAACTAGTAATGGCGCACCAGTGGACAGTGCGCCATTACTAGTTAAAACTAGTAATGGCGCACTGTCAACTGGTGCGCCATTACTAAGTTTTTTTCAAAAAAACTCAAAATTTGTTTTTTTCAAAACTAGTAATGGCGCACGTGGGTGTGGTGCGCCATTACTAGTTTACTAGTAATGGCGCACCACACCCACGGTGCGCCATTACTAAGTTGGCCCAAAACTTCCAACGAATGCAACCCCACCCCCCTGTGGACCGCCTTTTCAGTTTAAAAATAAATAAAAGAAATTGATGGAAATGTCAAAAAAATAAAAGAAAATAAGTTTCCCATGTGATATGTGGTCTAGTTGTTGGGAAAATTTACAAATATGAATTTCGACTTTATTTGCAAAATCTCTCTGGAATTTGTAAAATGGGCATAACTTTTGCATACGAACTCGGATTTAAAAGTTTTCTATATGAAAAACCATCTACTCAAAAAGTTACATCCCAATTTCAAAATCCCCAAAAACCTAACAGAAAAAAGTTAAGGGGCTTTTAAGATCCAGAGGCAAAAAAATTCAAAAAATTTCAAACTTACTAGTGGCGCACCGTATGCTAGGTGCGCCACTAGTAACAGAAAAATTTTGAATTATTTTTCAAAATATGATACGTAATATGACCGGGAAGTTTGAAATATTTTTTCGAAATTTCATCATACTCATGAACTAAGTCCTAGACATCAGCAAGGTTTAATAGGATTGATATGATAGATATATCAACAATTGCCTGTGAAGTGAGGCGGTGCTGGGGTTGGATAGAACTACGAAGTTAAGCGTGCTTGGGTTGGAGTAGTGTGTGGATGGGTGACCTTTCAGGGAGTTTGACCATAGAGTGTGATTTGACCCGAGATTAAGCATATTGAGCCGATATTAAGCCATAGTTACCCGAGATTAAGAAATTTTAAAAAAATTGCTACTAATGGCGCACTCCTGCTGGTGCGCCATTAGTATACCAGTGGTGCACCGGTGGTGCACCATTAGTAAAAAAATCTAATGGCGTGGTGCTAGTGGCGCACCTGTAGTGCGCCATTAGTAGCAAAAACATGTGCGCCACTAGCAGCCCTTTTTCTAGTAGTGTTTTGGCGACTTGTTAAACTCGTTAAGAGCACTATCCTTAACGGAGGGCTCACAATCGAATTATATTTGGTTCGAAATTTGACCCGAGATTAAGCATATTGACCCGAGATTAAGCCATAGTTACCCGAGATTAAGAAATTTTTTTAAAAAAAATTGCTACTAATGGCGCACTCCTGTGTGGTGCGCCATTAGTATACCAGATACTAATGGCGCACCAGTGGTGTGCCATTAGTAAAAAAATCTAATGGCGTGGTGCTAGTGGTGCACCTGTAGTGCGCCATTAGTAGCGAAAACAGGTGCGCCACTAGCAGCCCTTTTTCTAGTAGTGTTTTGGCGACTTGTTAAACTCGTTAAGAGCACTATCCTTAACGGAGGGCTCACAACCGAATTATGTTTGGTTCGAACTGGAGGCTGATGACAGAGAATTTCGCTTCCCACGCACCTCCCACTTCGTAGCCACTGACGAAGACTTAACCGACATGTTCGATTACGGCTCCGAAGACATCGATGGTATGGACGACGATGCCGATGAGGAGCAGGGCCAAAACCCGTACCGGATGTTGGACGGCCACCTCTTCTTATGACGTGTACATGGTGGATACACCTAAAAGAACTCACGACGATGACAAAGAAGATCTAGTCGAGGACGAACCTCCTGTGATACAGCCAAAACGTCGGCATCAGCGGCGCCGCTCTAAGTCGCGTCATGAAAAAGACAACAACACCGGCACGGGAGACGATAACACTCCGGACGGCGCCAAAGACAGAGAAGATCCCGACGAACAAACTGTCGAATAGGACGATCGGGAAGATGGGCAAGTTAGCCCTAATGAACATGTTATAAACAAAGACTCGGAGTATAGCAATTATCTCCCGCTCTCCAAGGAGGAGGTGAGCCTTGGCAACATGGATTTTATCATACCTGGGGAACCTCTCGAGCAGGAGCGCTTTAAGCGCCAGCTAATAGCCACTGCAAGGAGCCTGAAAAAGAAGCAGCAGCAGCTTCAAGCTGACCAAGATCTGCTCAATGATAGATGGACCGATGTCCTAGCAGCCAAAGAATACGGCCTCAAGCGCTAGCAAAAAGCTACCCAAAGCGCAAATTGCTACCTCAATTTGACGACGAGGCACCGGAGCCCGTACCATCATCACGTAATGCGGCCGACCGACCGCCACGTGGTCGGGATAAAATGGCAACTCAAGCCGAACACTAGCCCGCCCCGCCTCATCATAAAGGCAGAGATAAAACAAGTCGTGGTTATACATATGACCTTCGACACGACTTGGACAATAGAGCAGGACATACCAGATCGATCTACGGATCACGAGGACATGCCCCGACATGTGACGACGGCTATCTACTCGGACGTGACAAGCCTATTCATGCGGGGGCCAAAAACCACAGACGGACTCCATCGGAGCTACGTCACGATGTGGCCCGATATAGAGGCCCTGTACACCCTCTTTGCTTCGCTGATGAAGTAACAGAGCATGAATTCCCAGAAGGGTTTAAACCCGTGAATATTGAATCATACGATGGAACAATTGATCCTGCCGTGTGGATTGAGGATTTTCTTCTCCATATCCATATGGCCCATGGCGATGACCTCCACGCAATAAATACCTTCCGTTAAAACTCAAAGGGCCAGCTCGGCACTGGTTAAACAGTCTGCCCGAAAACTCTATTGGCAACTGGGGGGATTTGGAAGACGCTTCTGCGACAACTTCCAAGGTACATATGTCCGGTCACCAGATGCCGATGACTTAAGCCATATAGTTCAATAGCCCGGAGAGTCAGCCAGGAATTTCAGACTAGGTTTCTAACCAAAAAGAACCAAATCGTCGACTGTCTGGATGTCGAAGCCCTAGCGGCCTTTAAACACAACATCCGCAACGAATGGCTCACCCGCCACCTCGGCGAAGAGAAGCCGAAGTCCATGGCAGCCTTCATGGCACTCATGACCCGCTTTTGTGCGGGTGAAGATAGTTGGCTGGCCTATAGTAAAAAACAATGCAAGTAACGCCGGCACCTCTGAAGCCAGAAATAGCAACGGCAAGTCCTGACGCAACAAACACAAGTGTCAAAACAAAAATGACAACACCGATGATACGACGGTCAATGCCGGATTCAGTGGCTCTAAGTCCGGCCAGCGGAAGAAGCCATCCAAAGAGAACAATTCAGGATCATA
Source organism: Triticum dicoccoides (assembly GCF_002162155.2). Classification (NCBI taxonomy): domain Eukaryota; kingdom Viridiplantae; phylum Streptophyta; class Magnoliopsida; order Poales; family Poaceae; genus Triticum; species Triticum dicoccoides. The sequence continues at coordinate 685,634,417 of NC_041392.1, read as the reverse complement.
CAACTTGGACCGCATACGCAATCGTCCGTGCCAGATCCATGGAACCCCAGACAAACCACCCAATCATACCAACAGAGATTGTTGGGTTTTTAAACAGGCCGCCAAGTTAAATGCCGAAAGCAAGGAGAAGGGATCGCACAGCAAGGACGACGATGAGGAGCCCCGGCCACCGAACATAGGGGGACAGAAGAAGTTTCCCCCTCAGGTCAAAACGGTGAACATGATATACGCTACCCACATCGCCAAGAGGGAGCGCAAGAGCACGCTCAGGGACGTCTACACGATAGAGCCAGTTTCCCCAAAATTAAATCCATGGTCGTCATGGATGATCACTTTCGATCATCGAGACCATCCAACCAGTATCCATCACGGTGGTATAGCCACACTGGTCCTGGAACGAGTAATTGATGGGTTCCACCTGATGCGAGTCCTGATGGACCATGGCAGCAGCCTCAACCTGCTCTATCAGGATAGAGTGCGCAAAATGGGCATTAATCCATCACGGATCAAGCCCACAAAGACTACCTTTAAAGGAGTCAGAACAGGTGTAGAGGCCCGCTGTATGGGCTCAATCACACTAGAGGTTGTCTTCGAATATCCGGATAACTTCCAAAGCAAGGAGTTAATCTTCGATATCGTCCCTTTTCGTAGCGGTTATCACGCATTGCTTGGAAGAACCGCATTTAATCGATTCAACAGGGTGCCACACTACGCTTATCTCAAGCTCAAGATGCCCGGACCAGGCGGCGTGATAACAATTAATGGAAACACAGAATGCTCCCTCCGCACCGAGGAGCACACCGTTCCCTTAGCAGTAGAAGTACAGAGAGGCCTTTTCAAGCAGAACATTAATTCGACGGTCGAGCTCCCGAACACTGTCAAGAGAGTCCGGACTATTCTGCAGTAGGACAGCTTGGCTCGTCAAGAGCTCAACTAGCAATTCGGCCTCCGTCCCAGTCCCGACCATGTGGCAGCAATTGTACCGCACGTACATACCTACGCACTCAAAATACCATGGGCATGGATGGAGGCATAACTAGCTTGTGATCCACCATGCGACTCGACTGCCCCGGACACACGTACTTTCATTGTTTCCTCTTTTCTCCTTTTTAGGTTTCTTTTTCACAGGCCTTCCCTAACGGCTTGACCATCGGTTCTTCTCGAAGGATAAATACACGAAGACAATAAGAAGCATGGACGTACTCTGGAATTTTTAGGTGGCTTCTTTAACGATCCCTTTTCCTGTTCTCAGGACCCACATGCCGCTCTCCCTTGGTTAAGGCATATCAAATAGCCTTCTGCTTATTGCACTACTTGTATAAATGCGCTTTAATGCACTAATAAAGTGATAATGGAAACAGTTTGCGGCCCAAATTTTACGGCTTTAGCTTACTACCCTTTCTTCCTTTTTTCTCTTTCTTGATAAGTTTATCAAATAGCACCCGTACACTTTGGTACGTTTCAATTTGCCAAGGGCTTCATAGCGCCCCACAACACAGCAACAAAGTCCAAACACTTTTTACAGTATAGTTCGGCACCCCGAATTTAGCACTATATGCATTGGCTCTGAATCATGTCTTTGGTCAATAGTTGGGTTGCCCGGCTCCTATGCTTGCTATGTTACATTCCGTTATATCGGCTAGGGTAATAAAGGGAGAACTACTGCCATTGTGCCCTGGTTTAGCCGGAGGAGTACCTCAATAGAGAAAGCCTAAAACTGACTGTCATGATGTGGCGAGAGCTGGTCAGCTCTTCGGAGGTCGCAAATCACTAGAGATTTTTTCCACATTACGCGAGGGATCGGTACTTACCCGATCAGGTGTTTACAGCATCCTAGTTTAGATACTAGGGGCTGCACCTATATTTTTATTGTCAAACTCCTATGGCTAAGTGAGGGTGCTAAAGCCGCATAGTTCGATTGCCTGGTTTGTCACGCTAAACATCTCCTTCAAGGACCAAATTAACAATTGGATCAAGAGTGTTTAGATTACATCCCGAACACCCCCGTACTACCTACATGGGGGCAGAAGCCGACAACTGGCCAACTCTCAGATTTCATACAACACGGCCGCACAGGAGGTGAATTTTTTTAAATAACAAACATTATATTACATAATGACTTTGTTTCATCATACAAGGTAGAGACAACATGAATGTATTCGTTCAAAAATAATGTCTTGCGGACATTGCGTCGCCACAATACGAGACCCCTCCAGGACGTCTTCAAAATATCGCTCGGGCATGCGGTGCTCCTTGCCCTCAGGCGGTCCCCCGGTCGTAAGCCTGACGGCATCCATCTTTGTGCACCACACCTTGACTCCAGCGACGGCCATGCGCGCGCTCTCGATGCAGACCGACCGCTTGACGACGTCCAGCCGAGGGCAGGCATTCACCAGCCGCTTCATGAGCCCGAAGTAGCTGCCAGGTATAGCTTCGGCAGGCCACAGCCGGATTATTAAATCCTTCATGGCTAGTACGGCCACCCTATGCAGCTCGACCAACTATTTTAGCTGATTGCTAAAGGGCACTGGATGTTCTGGCGCAAGATATTGCGACCAGAACAGCTTCTCAGTAGAGCTCCCTTCATCAGCTTGGAAGAACTCCGCAGCGTCAGACACACTACGCGGAAGATCCGAAAATGCCCCTGGGGAACTCTGAATCTGGGTTAGTAAGAGATACTTCTTCTTCACATATTTTCTTTGCACACTAAACGCCTTACCCGCCGCGATTTTCTTGGCCTCCTGGAACTCCTGGAGGGCGCCCTGGGCCTCAATCCGGGCCTCTTCCGCGCTTTGGTGTGCCGTAGCGAGTTCGGTCTCTCGAGCCGAAACGTCGTGCTCCAAGGATTCGCATTTCTTCACCGCATCCTGGAGCTCTTGCTGGACCTCATCAAGCCGGGCCTCATGCTTCTCATGGGCAGCTTTTTCCTAGGAAGATTTCTCCTCGGCCTGGGCTAGGGCCTATTTAAGGACCTCGACCTCGGTCGCCGCTCCTACACATATCATGACACTACGGTCAACATGCATTATTTATTCTTTTTGAATATACAGCCAGTCAGTACATGCCTTGCTTGTCTTCTAGCTAGTTCCTCGCTTGGCCGCGCTCCTCCTCGGCCCGCTCTAGTCTCTGCTTTAGCCCGGAGACTTCGGTAGTGTGTGAGGTTGTGGCCAGCAACGACGCATGCTTATTCATATAAGACATATTTAGTTAGTTTCTTGTGAAAATAAATTGATCCTCTATCCGGCTCTTCTTTCCGAACACCGGACAGTGTCTCAGGGGCTACTGTCTATATTGGGATTTTCTCTTTTGTGTCGCTTACCTCAAAACATATCAGCAGGCTGCTCCAGGCTTTGGTTAGTCCACTCTAGACGGACTAAACCCTCTCAATCACCGTACCAATAAGGATATGGTGTTCACATCCACAATGGAAGCGCCTCGTAGCGCTTCCAGCAGATTATCCGGTGCCTCTAGTCGGACAGAGGTCACCGGCGGAATAGGCACACCCCCTTCTTTCGAAGGAGGTTGCTCGCCGGATTCCAGAGCTGTATAGGTCTCCGGATTCGTATTCGGTCGGGGGCCAAACTGAGCAAAGCCCCCATCCCCAGTCGCCATGGGGGTCTGCTCCCCCATGTGTCTGGTAGCCGAGGTTTCACCCTCTGGCATCACCCCGGTGGCCTCGTGAACCTCTTCCTGGCCGGGGAAGGTCCTTTGGGACATCACCTCGTCGTCGCCCTTGGCTGTGGGTGAGTGAGCGGCCGGCAGTGACTAGCTGGCCATCGCCTTCTAATCCAACGAGCCTCTTGATGAGGATCGCAGGGAGCTGTCGTGGGCCGGACTGCAATGGCATAAAATAACATATTATATTATGAAGCAAGAGAGGCCGGATGCATGGACATATGCGGGTTTCTACTACTTACGACGCGGCCAGAGGCTTGTTTCGGGGGCGTCGCTTCGGGCTGCTGTTGACGTCCCATGCGGAGTTATCCGCAGGGGGACCCTTCCCCCTCTTGGGCACCTCCGCCTCCAGATTTGTGGAGGCCGCCCTCTTCTTCCTCCCCCATCAGGGGAGAGGTGCTTTCTTCCTGGTCCTCGTCATCGTCTTCGGCGGCGGAGGAGAGAGTCTTGTCTTCGGACGACACGTCCGAAGATTCCTTGCGGCGGGGGCCACTCCGGACCCCCTTGGCCTTTTTCTCCGGCGCCGGCACCAGCATCTTCGCCGGGAGCGGAATGACTGGTTCCTCAGGCAGCGGAGCCGAACATTGAATCCGCTCCGCCCTATCCGTCCATACCTAAAAAATAATAAAGTTTAGATATCCTTCTTAAAACAAGCAAGTAGAGGATGTGTTGGAGACGTGAAAGGCTTACTGCATTGGCAAAATGGGTAATATCGTGCCCGCGGTCCGAGTCTATGGCTGGCGGCATCTCATTGCCCTTAAAGAGCAACTTCCAGGCATCTTCGTGAGTGGTTCCGAAGAGCCTTTCCAAGGTTTGGTGCTTCTTCGGATCGAATTCTCATAAGGGGCAGCTTCGGCTTTGGCATGGGAGGATCCGGCGAACCAGCATCACCTGGATTACGTCGACGAGCTTGATGTCTTTATCCACCATGCTTTGAATGCGCGTTTGCAGCACTATTAGCTCACCCGACAAAGACCAATTTGGGCCCTTCTCTATCCAGGAGGTGAGCCGCATTGGAGCTCCGGACTTGAATTCGGAAGCCGCGGCCCAGGTGGCGTTGCGGGGCTCTGTGTTATAGAACCACAGTTTCTGCCACTCCTTGACGGTCTCCAGAAATGTACCCTTGGGCCATGTGACATTGGGCAGCTTGCTCACGATGGCGCCTCCACACTCCGCGTGCTGGCCGTCCACCACCTTCAGCTTCACGTTGAAATCATGAGCCACAGTACGAAGCGGGGTTGGATGCGGAGGAAGGTCGCACACATGACAATGAATGCCAAGATGTTTAGGAAAGAATTCTGGCTAGGTCATGGAATTCTAGCCCGTAATAGAACACAAGCCCGCGGACGAAAGGGTCGAGAGGAAACCCTAACCCGCGAACGAAATGAGGGATGAACACCACCCTCTCGTTGGGCTTCGTGGTCGGTACGATTTGCCCCTTGGTTGCAAGCCGATGGGCGATTTCTTTCGCCAGATACCCGGCCTCCTGGAGTCAGGTGATGTCCTTCTCCCTAACGGAGGAGGCCATCCACTTGCCTTGCCCTCCAGATCTGGACATGGTTGAGTGCTTCCTTGGGGCGGAAAGAATGAGGACTTGGGCCCTGGAGCTCGAGAATGGAAGGGCAAAGAAAGCGAGAAGGCGTGGGTAGAGAAAAGGGAGTCCTTATCTCCTTATAAAGCCAGTGAATATCAAGCACCTCCCAAATCGCCTTAAAACTTGCCTGTTCCCAAGGGCTGTGTAAACGGCACGGTTAGATTACCCACGCCTGTATTAATGAGAATCCCGCAATAAGGGGACACGATCTCTGCTTCGACAAGATGTGCCTCTGAAAACCGCGTCTCGAAATGTGGAATGGCAGACGGAAAACGGTTCGAAATGATGACCAAGTAGACGTGATGTCACATTACAAAAAGTTGACAGCGGATTGGACTCGTGCAATATTATATTTTCTGTGGTTGTGTGTGGTACTTGTGTTGCATACCCGGACACGTTCTGCGGTTGGAGTATTCGGACACAATTTTGTCGCCAGACACCTCATCATTGAAGCCTGGTTCAGGGGCAACTAAGGGAGTCCTGGACTAAGGGGTCCTCTGGCGTCTGACCTATTGGACATGGGCCGAACTAATGGGATGTGAACATACAAAGACCAAAGACTCTACCCATGTCCAAATGGGACTCTCCTTGACGTGGAAGGCAAGCTTGGCGTCCGAATATTAAAATTCCTTTCTCTGTAACCGACCTTATGTAGCCCTAGATCCCTCCGGTGTCTATATAACAGGAGGGCTAGGTCCGTAGACATAGATCCTCATAATCATAGTCAGACATGCTAGACTTCTAGGGTTTAGCCATTACGATCTAGTGGTAGATAAACTCTTGTAATACTCATATTCATCAAGATCAAATCAAGCAGGAAGTAGGGTATTACCTCCGTAGAGAGGGCCCGAACCTGGGTAAAACATTGTGTCCCTTGCCTCCTGTTACCATCGACCTTAGATGCATAGTTCGGGACCCCCTACCCGAGATCTGCCGGTTTTGACACCGACAATATTAGTGAAACTTTGTTTGTCTATGTATTCGCACATGTACTATGTTTCCGGTTAATATAATTCTAGCATGAATAATAAACATTTGTCATGATATAAGGAAATATTAAATAACAACTTTATTATTGCCTCTAGGGTATATTTCCTTCAGTGTCCCACGTGCACTAGAGTCTATAATCTGGATTACATTGTAATGATTCTAACACCCATGGAGTCTTGGTGTTGATCATGTTTTGCTCGTGAGAGAGGCTTAGTCTACGGGTCTCCAACATTCATATCTGTATGTATCTTGCAAATCTCTATGTCTCCCTCCTTGACTTGATCGTGGATGGAATTGAAGTGTATCTTGATGTGCTTGGTTCTCCTGTGAAATCTGGATTCCTTTGCCAAGACAATTGCACCAGTATTGTCACAAAAGATTTTCATTGGACCCGATGCACTAGGTATTACATCTAGATCAGATATGAACTCCTTCATCCAGACTCCTTCTTTTGCTTCTTCAGAAGCAGCCATGTACTCCGCTTCACACATAGATCCCGCCATGACGCTCTGCTTGGAACTGCACCAACTGACAGCTCCATGATAACTCAGAAGTATTGGGGATCGCAACAGTTTTTGAGGGTAGAGTATTCAACCCAAATTTATTGATTCGACACAAGGTTTGTTAAGGCACACAAGAAGAAAGCTAAAAAGGAAATAAACTATCATGGATGATACAATTAAAAAGTATGAGCACCGACAACTAGCATGAGTGTGTGAACAAGAATGTAATGTCGGTGAGAAATACGTACTCCCCCAACCTTAGGCTTTTGGCCTAAGTTGGTCTATGCCCATGGATGGCCTGGTGGATATCCGAAGTTGAAGCTGGGGTCGTACTGAGATGCATCAGCTATTGCCTGAAAAGTGGCAGCTTGGAGGCGAGCTGCCTCCGTCCTCCTCTCATACTCGGTCGCCTCCTCCCTGGTTATAACATATCTCCCTTTTGCCTGAAAGTCAAAGAAGGTAGGAGCAGGGAGAGCGATGTGATAGATGCGTCGTCTGTCAAAGATTTGTTACTACTGGAGGAACTGATTGTTCCTCTCAACAAACTAATGATGAACCATGGCATTATAATCTAAATAATCAGGAGGCAACTCAATATCATCTCCATGTATGGGTATCTCAAGAAAATCAGCTAAACGGGCTGCGTAAATTCCACCAAAGAAATCTCCATTAATTTTGTTATTATGCAACCTGGGTGCAACAATGGCCCCCAAGTTATATTGTCTATCTCCTAATACAACACTCTTGAGAACACTAAGATCTGGCACACACATGTGACATGCCTCATCCTTACCATTTATGCATCTACCTATAAAGAGAGCAAAATAATGTATAGCAGGAAAATGAAAGCTCCCTCTGGTAGCTTGTGTGATTTCCCTAGATTCCCCCACAGTTATACTAGCAAGAAAGTATCTATATTCAGATTTGAGAGGTTCACTAACATTACCCCACTGTGGGAGTTTACAAGCAAGGTTAAAATCTTCTAAGTCCATTGTATAAGATTTATCATAAAGATCAAACAGGACAGTTTGAGAATTGCGTGATGATGAAAATTCAAACCTTCTCACAAAGGAATCAGTGAGGTAGTGGTAATGATGGCACTTATCTGCCACGAAGCTCTCAAGATTGGCACTACGCACATATGCGTCAAATTCCTCCTTGATTCCTGCTTGGACCATGAAATCTTCTGACGGCCATTCACAAGGCCGCACTTGAGCTTCCCTCGGTGGTTCATCATCTGGTTCATGCATTGCGGGCCTGGGTCCTTGCTTCCTTGAAGAACCACCTTGGTACATTTTACTAAACATATTTTTTCCTCTGAAATATTTCTGAAATTTTTAGTAACTTAAAATAAAAGTGTACCAAACTCAACAAAATTTATAGCAACTACTCCTACGAGTGCCTAGAGGCCATATCATGCATTAAAACTACTTTTGACAACATAAATTTGACATGCAAGCTCAATAACAGGGTCACCTAAGCAGCAAAAATTTGCCATGAATAAAGCACTAGAACAAAAACTAATTGGACCATTGGAGGAGTTACATACCAAAGAACAATCCCCCAAAGCAGTTTTGTGAATGGAGCATTGAGCTAGGAGATCGAAAATGGCAACAATATGAGCTAGAACTCGTGCTTGAGATGGTTGGTGATTTTTTTGGGAGGAAGAAGGAGTGTGTGGTGGCTGGAATAAGTGGAGCGAGCCACTAGGGGCCCACGAGGCAGGGGGCGCGCCCAAGGGGTAGGGCGCGCCCTGGACCCTCGTGTCTAGGTGCTGGCTCCCCATGATGTGTTCTCAGTACCAGATATTCTCAAATATTCTAGAAAAAATCATATTCAAATTTCAGGGCATTTGGAGAACTTTTATTTTCGGGGTATTTTTTATTGCACGGATAATTCAGAAAACTGACAGAAATTACTATTTTTGCTTTATTTAATATAAATAACAGAAAGTAAAAAGAGGGTACAGAGAGTTGTGTTTTCTAAATTCACCCATCTCAAGCTCATGAAAAGGATTCCACTAACAAGGTTGATCAGGTCTTGTTAACAAACTCATTTGGAACAACATGAAACCAGAGAATTTTCGAATAACACTAGGTTACCTCAACGGGGATATGCATGTCCCGAACAATAAGAATATCATATTTCTTCTTGACAGTAGGAAGAGGGAATTCAAAAACTCCAATAGTGATTGTTGAATTTTTTCCAATAGAATCGATACTATGGACTTGAGGTTGTTTCCACGTTAAGTGTACCGTATGCTCATTACCATTAACATGAAAAGTGACATTGCCTTTGGTGCAATCAATAACAGCCCCTGCAGTATTCAAAAAGGGTCTTCCAAGAATAATAGACATACTATCGTCCTCGGGAATATCAAGAATAACAAAGTCCGTTAAAATAGTAATGTTTGCAACCACAAGAGGCACATCCTCACAAATACCGACAGGTATAGCAGTTGATTTATTAGCCACTTGTAAAGATATTTCAGTAGGTGTCAACTTATTCAAATAAAGTCTACGATATGAAGAGAGAGGCATAACACTAACACCGGCTCCAACATCACATAAAGCGGTTTTAACATAGTTTCTTTTAATGGAGCATGGTATACTTGGTACTCCTGGATCTCCAAGTTTCTTTGGTATTCCACCCTTAAAAGTATAATTAGCAAGCATGGTGGAAATTTCAGCTTCCGGTATCTTTCTCTTATTTGTAACAATATCCTTCATATATTTAGCATAAGCATTCATTTTAAGCATATCGGTCGAATGCATATGCAAAAAGATAGGTCTAATCATTTCAGCAAAGTGCTCAAAATCCTCATCATCCTTTTTCTTGGATGGTTTAGGAGGAAAAGGCATGGGTTTCTGAACCCATGGTTCTCTTTCTCTACCATGCTTCCTAGCAACAAAGTCTCTCTTATCATAACATTGATTCTTTGATTATGGGTTATCAAGACCAATAGCAGGTTCAATCTCTACATCATTATCATTGCTAGGTTGAGCACCAATATGAGCATCATCATTAACATTATCACTGGGTTCATGTTCAATACCAGATGGTGTTTCAGCATGAGAGATAGAAATATCATTAGGATTCTCAGGTGTGTCTACAACAGGTTCACTAGAAGCATGCAAAGTCCTATCATTTTTCTTTTTCTTCCTCTTAGAAGGACTAGGTGCATCAATGTTATTTCTCTGAGAATCCTGCTCAATTCTCTTAGGGTGGCCCTCTGAATACAAAGGTTCCTAAGTCACTTTACCTCCTCTAGTTGCAACTCTAACATCAAAGTCATTATTATTACTATTCAATTCATTGGGCAAATCATTCTGAGCTTTAAGTACTTGTTCTACTTGAGTGGTAACCATAGAAGCATGTTTACTAATGAGTTTAAGTTCACCTTTAACTCTAGACATATAATCACCCAAGTGTTCAAGCATATCAGCATTGTGTTTCAATTGTCTACCAACATAAGCATTAAAATCTTCTTGCTTAACCATAAAGTTATCAAATTCATCCAAACATTGGCTAGCAAACTTAGTAGGAGAGATTTTAGCTTCATCACATCTATAGAGAGAGTTCACCTTTACTACCTGTGTCGGGTTATCAAGACCGTGTGTTACTTCAATAGGTGATGAATTAAGACCATGTATTTCTTCAAAAGGAGGTAAATTCTTAACCTCTTCAGCTTTTATACCTTCTACTTTGATAGACTTGTTTGCCTCTTGCATATCTTCAGGACTGAGAAATAGAATTCCCCTTTTATTTGGAGTTGGCTTAGGAGTTGGTTCAGGAAGTGTCCAATTATTTTCATTAGTCAACATATTATTCAATAGCAATTCAGCTTGATCAACAGTTCTTTCCCAGAAAACACAACCAGAACAACTATCCAGGTAATCTCTGGAAGCATCGGTTAGTCCATTATAAAAGATATCAAGTAATTCATTTTTCTTGAGACGATGAGCGGGCAAAGCATTAAGTAATTGGAGAAGCCTCCCCCAAGCTTGTGGGAGACTCTCTTCTTCAGTTTGCACAAAATTATATATTTCCCTTAAAGTAGCTTTTTTATTATGAGCGGCGAAATATTTAGCAGAGAAGTAGTAAATCATATCCTGGGGACTACGCACACAACCAGGATCAAGGGAATTAAAGCATATCTTAGCATCACCCTTTAATGAGAACGAAAATAATTTAAGGATATAATAGTAGCGAGTTTTCTCATTATTAGTGAATAGGGTAGCTATATCATTTAATTTAGTAAGATGTGCCGCAACAGTTTCAGATTCATAGCCATAGAAAGGATCAGATTCAACCAAAGTAACTATATTAGGATCAACAGATAAATCATAATCCTTATCAGTAATAAAGATAGGTGAAGTAGCATAAGCAGGATCACATTTCATTCTAGCATTCACATATTTTTCTTTCAGCTTAGCTAATAGTTTCTTAAGATCACTTCTATCATTGCAGGCAAGAAAGTCTCTAGCAGTTTCTTCATCCATAACATAACCCTCAGGCACAACAGCAATTCATATCTATGGGGATAATCTTCATCATCACTTTCATCAATATTATCAGTTTCAATAATTTCATTCTGTCTAGCCCTAGCAAGTTGTTCGTCAAGAAGTTCACCTAGTGCAATAGTAGTATCAAGCATAGAAGTAGTTTCATCATAAGTATCATGCAAAGAAGAAGTGGCATCATCAATAACATGCGACCTATCAGAATCAATAGCATGTGTAGGTGTCACAAGTTTACTCATAACAGAAGGAGAATCAAGTGTAGAGCTAGATGGCAGTTCCTTACCTCCCCTCGTAGTTGAGGGATAGATCTAGGTTCTTTGATCTTTCAAGTTCTTCATAGTGATAAGCAGATATAAATCCCAAGTGACTTAAAGAATAGAGCTATGCCCCCGGAGACATCGTCAGAAAATGGTCTTGATAACCCACAAGTATAGGGGATCGCAATAGTTTTCGAGGGTAGAGTATTCAACACAAATTTATTGATTCGACACAAGGGGAGCCAAAGAATATTCTCTAGTATTAGCAGCTGAGTTCTCAATTCAACCACACCTAGAAAGTTAATATCTGCAACAAAGTGTTTAGTAGCAGAGTAATCTGATAGTAGTGGTAATGGTAGAAAAAGTAATATTTTTGGTTTTATAGTGATTCTAACAATAGCAACGGAAAAGTAAATACGCGAAGAACAATATATGAAAAGCTCATAGCCAACGGATCGGTGATGGAGAATTATGTCGGATGCGATCGGTCATGCAACAATTATAATATAGGGTGACACAGAACTAGCTCCAGTTCATCAATGTAATGTAGGCATGTATTCCGAATATAGTCGTACATGCTTATGGAAAAGAACTTGCATGACATCTTTTGTCCTACCCTCCCGTGGCAGCAAAGTCCTATTGGAAACTAAGGGATATTAAGGCCTCCTTTTAATAGATTATCAGACCAAAGCATTAACACATAGTGAAAACATGAACTCCTCAAACTACGGTCATCACCTGGAGTGGTCCCGATTATTGTCACTTCGGGGTTGCCGGATCATAACACACAGTAGGTGACTATAGACTTGCAAGATAGGATCAAGAACTCACATATATTCATGGAAACATAATAGTTTTAGATCTGAAATCATGGCACTCAGGCCCGAGTGACAAGCATTAAGCATAGCAAAGTCGTAGCAACATCAATCTCAGAACATAGTGGATACTAGGGATTAAACCCGAACAAAACTAACTCGATTACATGATAAATCTCATCCAACCTATCACCGTCCAGCATGCCTATGAAGCAATTACTCACACACGACAGTGAGCATGATGAAATTGGTGATGGAGGAAGGTTCATGATGGCGATGGCGGCGTATTCCCCTCTTAGGAGCCCCGAACGGACTCCGGATCAGCCCTCCTGAGAGAGTTTAGGGCTTGGCGGCGGCTCCGTATGGTAAAATGCGATGAATCCTTCACTATGGTTTTTTTCTCCCCGAACACTAATATATGGAGTTGGAGTTTAGGTCGGTGGAGCGTCAAGGGGCCCACGAGGCAGAGGGGCGCGCCCAGGGGGGTAGGCGCCCCCCACCCTCGTGGACAGGGTGTGGGCCCCCTGACGTGGATTCTTCTTCCAGTATTATTTATATATTCCAAAAATAATCTCAGAGTATTTTGAGGTCATTCCGAGAACATTTATTTCTGCACAAAAATAACACCGTGGCAATTCTGCTAAAAATAGCGTTAATCCGGGTTAGTTCCATTCAAATCATGCAAGTTAGAGTCCAAAACAAGGGGAAAGTGTTTGGAAAAGTAGATACGACGGAGACGTATCAACTCCCCCAAGCTTAAACCTTTGCTTGCCCTCAAGCAATTCAGTTGATAAACTGAAAGTGATAAAGAAAAACTTTTACAAACTCTGTTTGCTCTTGTTGTTTGTATATATGTAAAGCCATCATTCAATTTTTCAGCAAAAATGTTGAACTAACCACATTCGCAATAACATTTAAGTCTCATGTTTACTCATGTCAATGGCATAATCAACTAGCGAGCAATAATAATAAATCTTAGATGACAACACTTTTCAAAACAATCATAATATGATTTGAAAAGAAGGTATCTCTCTAGCCCTTTCTGAGACCGCAAGACATAAATGCATAGCACCTTTAAGGATCGAGGATTGACTAGACATTGTAATTCAAGGTAAAAGCGATCCAGGCTCAGTCATACTCAATGTAAACTAACAGTAAAGGATGCAAATGACAGTGGTGCTCTCCAACTGGTGCTTTTTTATAAGAGGATGATGACTCAACATAAAAGTAAATAGATAGTGTAGCGACCCGACCTCAAATGGTCAAGTCTCTGTGCTTTAGTGTCATCCCTGGATCGGTAATGCTGCCACACACAATACTCGAAGGATTTATAACAAAGTAGCAATCACACACTTATTCCATCGAATGTCTCAAAAGAGAACTTATTACAATAAATATGGCTTAAGGACATCTAATACGATAACAGCGGAAGGCTTGGAAGATAAAGTGAGTCCATCAACTCCAACAGCATAGCTGAGTGCATGAAAAACGACCTATCGCGTCTTACTCGTCTGAAAAGTCTACAACATAATATGTTGCAGCCCGAAAACGGGTCAGCACATGGAATATGCTGGCAATGTAACACAGTAGAGCAATGAACAGATAAATGCTATCACTACATGCATATATGGCTGGTGGAGGCTCTATGGTTATATGGTTTTTGCGAAAAGCAATTTTTCCCCTACAACAAATGAATAAAGTTTTTATTTAACTACCATGGTAGTTGAAACATTGAGAATGGTACCCCCATCTTAATCCCAATTAAAAGTAATTATCATCCCAACAAATAACCATAGATCTCCTCCGTTGGATTTCTCGCACTACGTGGTGTTTGAGAAACGGATGACCGAGACACAGTCTTTCAGAAGCATTGACTCTTTACTCCGGGTGGACAGTTACACCTACTATCCCTCTACATCTGCTAGCCCACCACTGAAAGAGGTCATAAAACATACTCGACTATGCCAGAGCCCATAATGGCTTGTGGCTGCACACGGAGGTTTCTAGCATGAACAATCTCATGATCCCTTTGAGTTTGGGTGTGGGACCATAGGAGGATCGCACGGTATATCCCCAGCTGCCAAAACAAGCAATCCACCCAGATGTGTATTAAAGTTGCCACGTTAAGTTGAACCATTAATTAACAATCTCACATCTGTCATGGATACACTCAAACCCAAACCACGTCTATGAGCATAGCATAGCAATATAAGCATAACGTAGAAGTAACTCCCATGGTTTGATAATAAAACAGGGCAATAGGTTCTACCTCATCATCTACTTCCCAATACCTACAAGTTAATCACGTCCTAATCATGCAAGGTTTGAGGATTAGAACTAATACATAAAAACTTTGTATGAAAGAAGCATGATAAATATGTTACTTGCCTTGCTGACGATCCGCAAAACCTAGAGACTTGGTAGCATGCTTCGCACTCCGGGTGTTCTATCGCAAACAAACAATAGCATACATAAGCAATCAAGCAAAGATGCATGGGTAAATCTCAAATAAGAAGATCCAACTAGAAAGTTCAACTTCAGAACTCTGATTTGCAAAAATAATCAAATCAAGCGGAGCAACCAAACTCAAACAGCGAAAGAAACAAGATCCGATAATTAATCTGCACTAAAGTCAAATTTTACAGTACCAAAATCTTGTTCAAGTTGGTTAAACGGAAAGAGGGCTTCGAGATGAAGATCTAGGCGCTTGAATCGCCTGATTCCCATAAACGAGGGAAAAGATAAACTAAAACGAAGACCGGGTCAGAAATCGTGATCGAAAATAATGGCAAAAAACCCTGGAAAAAGAAAAACTGACGAACAGGCTAATGAACAAACGTTCGCTGTCAGTGACTAACGGGTGAATAGTGTTCGTTAAAACAAACGAACAAACAAACGTCCGTTGTTTAACCGAACTATGAAAATTCCGAACCGATCCATTAAAAAAACAGATCTAGGGTTTTCGAAATAAACCGAACGGTTTTAGAAAAACTGGCGGCTACCTCGGCGTACGTGATGGCGGCGGCGGCGCGGCAGCGGCTGGCTAGGGTTAGGGTTGGCACGACGCGGCGGGCTGGGCCTCGGGGTCACGACTCGGGCCGCTTATAAGAGGCCAGCCTGGAGAGTCCTGGCCGGGTACGGCCTGAAGTCGGTTTCCCTTTTTTAAATTATTCCGTGTAGAAAAACAAAGACAATAAATACTAAACGGACTCCAAAAATCCCGAAATAATTTTTCCCTGTCCTCTAAAATTAATCCAGACAAGGTGAACATTTATTTGGCCCTATAAGGCAATTTTGAAAAATGCATATTTTTCCTAATTCAAATAAAATTTCTATAAAATCCAAATAAAATATGCAAATTAATTATAATATTTTTCCTCCAATATTTCATTTATTTTGGAGAAGTCATATTATCTCCTCTCATATATTTTTGTATTAAATATTTTTGGAGAAAATTTATTGAAACAAAAGTGATCCTTGTTTCCATATTTGATAAAATTCAAATATGCAAAACGGTGAAATCCCCCAACTCTCTCCGAGGGTCCTTGAGTTTCTTAGAGTTTCGAGGATCGCGGAAGTCAAAATGCACAAAATATGATATGCATGGATGACCTATATATAACATTCCAAATTGAAAATTTGGGATGTTACAAACCTACCCCCCTTAAGATGAATCTCGTCCTCGAGATTCGGGTTGGCTAGAGAATAGGTGTGGATGGTCTTTCCGTAGATCATCCTCTCGTACCCAAGTGGCTTCATCCTTGGTATGGTTGCTCCATTGAACTTTGCAAAACTTAAAAACCTTGTTGCGAGTAACTCGACTGGAAAACTTAAGAATCTTGACAGGTTTCTCCTCGTAGTTCAAATCACTATCCAACTGTATTGCTTCCAGTGGCACTGTATCTCTCAGGGGATATCGGCCATCCCTGCATGGCACTTCTTCAACTGGGAAATGTGAAACACATCATGAACTCCCGACAATCCTTCGGGTAACTCCAACTTGTAGGCTACCTCTCCCATGTGTTCCAAAACACGGTACGGTCCCACAAATCTCGGGGCTAACTTACTTTTAACTCCAAATCGTTTAACTCCACTAAGTGGTGACACTCTCAAATACGCTCTGTCTCCGATTTCATAGACTACCTCCTTGCGTTTTGAGTCTCCATAACTTTTCTGTTTTGACTGAGCTATCTTTAGTCTATCTCGAATTAGTTTAACCTTCTCTTCGGACTCCTTAATCAAATCGGGTCCAAATAGCTATCTATCTCCAACCTCATCCCACATCAACGGTGTTCTGCACCTTCTTCCATACAGGGCCTCAAACGGTGCCATCTTCAAACTGGCCTGGTAACCATTGTTGTACGAGAACTCTGTGTAGGGCAAATTATCATCCCAACTAGATCCATAGTCTAGTGCACAAGCTCTCAGCATGTCCTCCAGAATCAGATTGACTCTCTCTGTCTGTCCACCTGTCTACGGGTGAAAAGCTGTACTGAACTCAAGCCTGGTTCCCTAAGTCTGATGCAGCTGGTGCCAAAACTTGGAAGTAAACTGTGTTCCTCTATCTGATACGATGGTCCTCGGAACTCCGTGGAGACATACGATCCTGGTCATATATATCTTGGCCAACTCGCACTTGTATAAGTGGTTTTCACTGGGATAAAGTGAGCTACTTTGGTCTAGCGGTCCACTACTACCCAGATAGAATCATATCCCAATCGGGTCCTGGGTAATCCGGTGATAAAATCAATGCCAAGTTTGCCCCACTTCCATTCGCGTGTCGGCATAGGCTGCAGTAGTCCTGCTGGCTTGTGATGTTCTGCCTTCACTTTGTGGCATAAATCACATACGGCTACATACTCGGCAATATCCTTCTTCATTCCAATCCACCAGAAATGCTCCTTCAAATCCAAATACATCTTGGTGTTTCCTGGGTGTATCGAGTATGGTGTGTCATGAGCTTCCTGTAATATCAACTTACTGATCTCGGCATTATTGGGCACATATACACGGTCCTCGAAGCACAAGGTGTCATGCTCATCCTCACGAAAACCTTTTGCTTTTCCTTCACTCATCTTCTCCTTTATCTTGGCAATTTCTTTGTCATCCTTCTGAGCTTCTCGAATCTTTCCCAACAATGTCGATTGCACTTCCATGGTTGTAACAAAACCTTTAGGAACTATCTCCAAACGAAGTTCCCTGAGATCCTCTACTAACTCCTTTAGCATTCCTTCTCTTACGAGGGTATTGATGTAAGTCTTCCGGCTCAAGGCGTCTGCTACAACGTTGGCCTTGCCTGGATGATAGTGCAACTTCATATCATAATCTTTTATAAGCTCCAACCATCTCCTTTGCCTGAGGTTCAACTCCTTCTGGGTGAAAATGTACTTCAAACTGTTATGATCCGTGTAAACATCACAATGATTTCCAATAAGAAAATGTCTCCAGGTCTTGAGTGCATGCACTACAGCTGCTAACTCCAAATCATGCGTGGCATAATTCAACTCGTGTGTTTTAAGTTGTCGTGAGGCATATGAAACAACTCTTCCGTCTTGCATAAGTAATACTCCAAGTCCTAAGCGAGAGGCGTCACAATACACTTGGAAATCCTTGCGTATATATGGCAGAATCAGCACTGGGGTTGTAGTCAAACGTTTCTTCAGCTCCTGGAAACTTGCTTCACATTCCTCAGTCCAATGGAACTTGGTGTCCTTCTTCAACAACATCGTCATAGGCTTCGCAATGTTAGAGAAATTTTTAGTGAACCTCCGATAGTATCCTGCAAGTCCAGGAAAACTGCGGATCTCTCCAACTAAGGTGGGTGCCAACCACTTTGTGACTGATTTCACCTTGGTAGGGTCCACTACTATACCTTCTCCTGATATAACATGTCTAAGAAATCCAACTTCCTTCAACCAAAACTCACATTTGCTAAACTTGGAATATAACTGATGTTCTTTGAGCTTCTCGAGAATTAAACACAAATGCTCCTTATGTTCCTCCTCATTCTTTGAGTATACCAATATATCATCTATGGACACCAAGACAAACTTATCCAAGAACTCCATGAACACTTTGTTCATCATACTCATGAAATAGGCGGGGGCGTTAGTCAACCCAAATGACATAACCGTATACTCATATAGCCCATACCTTGTGGTGAATGTTGTCTTAGGTATATCCTTTTCTCGAATCTTCCACTACTAGGAAAAGGGCTATAGATGATATGGCCACTAATGGCGCACCAGACATGTGGTGCACCACTACTATATAGTAATGGTGCACCATGAGTCGGTGCGCCACTACTATATAGTAATGGTGCACCATGAGTCGGTGCACCATTAGTGTGGTAGACACTAATGGCGCACCAGACCCACGGTGCACCATTAGTAACAATTTTTTTCCAAAAATTCTAACTTCGCACCAGGGAGTAGTGCGCCATTACTAGTTTAACTAGTAATGGCGCACCTCCTACATAGTGCGCCACTACTATTTTTTTTTTTGCAAAACTACTAATGGCGCACCTCAAGCTGGTGCGCCATTAGTAACAAGGGTTACTAATGGCGCATTTGTCTCTGGTGCGCCATTAGTAACCTAGGACCAGCTAGATATTTTGGACAGCCACACCTACACACTCACTTTCCCCACTTCATTCTCTCCACCTCCTCCTCCAAGCTTGTGTCGGCTGCCTCCTCCTCACCTCATTTGCACCATAGATTCATCAAAATAAAGTGGTTAAATTACCTTTTTTTGATAGGTAAGTAAGGGGAATGCTATCTTTATGTTGTAGATCTACTTTTTTTCTCCCTACCTCGCTCCAACAACGTGCACATGCACTTTTTATGGCCTTGCTAGATCTATGTATGTTCGTGGTGTTGCATATGTTTGTGGTGTTGCATATATGTTTGTGTTTGCAAGTACCAGTATTTGAAATGCGATAGTTGCCAATATTTTGCCGGAATGTTGATTCATTTCTGTTTCGGCAAGAATTTTGGCACTACGCATTCTTTTTTGTCCTATTTTTAGGGAAAGTCATGCCGAATTTTTTCTTGGTTCTAAAAGATCGTTTTGCTCTACCCCACGGGCAACCATGGTCCGGACAATGACCGAAGGCATCGTGAATAGGTTTTTGAGCTCCACGAAGGCCGAGATGCTTCAAAAGAACAAGACGGAGATAAGATATCCGTGTCAGAGATGCAAGCTGAAGAGCCTTATTGCGGACCCGGATTCTGGGCAGGTGCGGGACCACTTGCTCTTGCGTGGTTTCATGGATGGCTATCGGTGGCAAGGTGATGAAGATGACTATGAAGTCGTCCATGGGGGCCGGTCAACAAATGAGGAAGGGCAGCAAGACAACCACCGCGGCGAGGGTGGGCGAGAAGACGAAGAATCTCTGGGACATGATAACGACGGTGATGCTGTATACAGTCATCATGTAGAAGATGCCGGACATGATGATGAGGAAGATCAAGACGAAGGGCATGATCATGAAGATGAAGATGCCGGAGCAGACGACGATGGAGGCTGGGTGTAGGACCCTCATATTCAAGAGCTGCTTCTCAAGCAGACGGATAACGCAAGAGCTGCTGCCCAGAGAAAGCCAAGCTGGATCAACTGGAGATAGATGCGGTTACTCCATTGTATGAAGGACGGAGGCCCGAGGATACCCGCATGAAAGTAACGCTCATGGCTCTGGAGATGAAGGTTAAACACAAAATGACCGACGCATGCTTCGACAAGCACATGTCATTCTGGCACGAATGTCTTCCCAAGGGGAACAAGTGCCCGACTAGTTTCGAGGAGCCGAAAAAAATCGTGTGTCCTCTGGATTTACCGCACGTGAAATACCATGTGTGCATGAACAATTGCATCATTTATCGGGATGAGCACGCGGAGTCTACCATATGTCCAGTGTGCGGCATCACTCGATACAAGAAGAGGTACAAAGCTCCTCGAAAAGTGGTGTGGTACTTTCTGATCACTCCTCGTCTGCACCGGTATTTCGCGGACCCTAAGGTTGCAAAGTTCCTGCGTTGGCACGCGGATAGGGAGGACAAGAAGCGAGAAGATGACGGAAATGACCCGGAGAAGACAAGATGCTGAGTCACCCTAAGGATGTGAGCCAGTGGGAAGCGTTGAACTTCGAAGACCCAGAATTTGGGAACGATCCAAGGAACATCGTGCTGGGCGCGAGCACCGATGGAGTCAATCCGTTTGGCAGCCAGAGAAGCACACATAGCAGCTGGCATGTGTTTGTGTGGATGTACAACCTTCCCCCTGGTTTTGCATGAAGAGGAAGTACATTCACATGAGTATGATAATTGAAGGGCCGAAACAACCAGGGAATGGCATCAATCTGTATCTAGGGCTGCTGAAACAGGAGCTAGACACGCTGTGGAAAACGCCAGCCAATACGTGGGACACCGCAGAGAAAGAATATTTCCCTATGAGAGCCGCACTGCTCAAGACGGTGCACGACTGTCTCGGTTACGGATATCTTGCGGGGCAGGTGGTGCACGGATTTTCTGTATGCGTCGGGTGCATCGATGACACAACATACCGCCAGGTAGACAGAGATCCCGAGTCTTTGAAAACCGTGTTCATGGGACATCGAAGGTGGCTTCGCGACGATGACCCGTGGAGAAAATGCAAGGATCTGTTCGATGCTGAAACCGAACGCCGAAGACGCCCGTGTATGAGGAGCGGCGAGAAAATAGACGAGCTGTTGAAAAATTGGAAAGATTGCCCACTGTCGGGAAAGAAGCAAAAGGCGCCAAAGCCGGGAAAGAAGCGAAAGGCGCCAGAGCCGCTGCTGAAGGTATGGAAAACGAGGTCTGTTTTCTGGGACTTGACGTACTGGAAGATCCACCGTGTGCCTCACAGCCTCGATGTCATGCATATCATGAAGAATGTGTGCGAGAGTCTGCTTGGTACCCTGCTCAACATGCCAGAGAGGACCAAAGATGGGCCGAAAGCAAGGGCAGACTTGAAATCAATGGGCATCAGGGAGGAGCTTCACACTAATGATGATGATGATGAGGCGAAGCAAGACACAGAAAGTCGTCGCAAAGGCAAAAAGGCCAAGAAGACCGGAAATGACTACCCTCCCGCATGCTTCACTCTAAGTCAGGAGGAGATCGAGCAATTTTGACCTGCCTCGTAGGAGTAAAACTTCCTTACGGTTACGTGGGGAAGATAAGCAGATACCTAGACCCAGCGAAGCAGAAGTTCAGCGGGATGAAGTCTCACGACTATCACGTGCTGATGACGCAGATACTTCCAGTTGCAATCTGTGGGATCATGGATGCGCACGTCCGTGAAACGCTATTTGGCCTATGCAACTTTTTCGACGTCATCTCTCGGAAGTCGGTTGGTGTGAGGCAACTCAGAAGGCTATAGGAAGAGATCGTGGTGATACTATGCGAGCTTGAGATGTACTTCCCTCCCGCATTCTTTGACGTTATGGTGCATCTACTGGTCCATATCATGGAGGATATCATCCAACTCGGGCCGACGTTCCTGCACAGCATGATGTCGTTCGAAAGGATGAATGGTGTCATCAAAGGATACATTCGCAACATGTCACGTCCAGAGGGAAGCATAGCCAGGGGCTTTCTGACCGAAGAGTGCATCTCCTACTTCATGAATTATCTAGGCATCGGGAACCCCGTTGGTCTGGCCGTCAACAGGCACCTCGGCAGGGTCGCTGGATGGGGTCACTATGAGGGTTGCCGCGAAATGCATGTCGACTTTGAGGGTCGACTCGCCGACTTTGAAAGAGCAAACCTAGTCACGCTACAACACATAGACCTGGTCAATCCTTGGGTGGTAGAGCACAAAACCTTTATTGAGAAGACGTACAATGACCGAGGCCAACAGAGGACGGACGGAGATATAATCAAAGAGCACAACTCATGTTTCACGCGTTGGTTCAAGCAGAAGCTTCTGTCGTACCCTTTACATGAGGATTCTTCCGCGGAAGAACAACTCATATTCGCCTTGTCACAGGGCGCCAAGCACAACCTGATGACCTATGAGGCGTACGATATCAACGGCTACACATTCTACACCAAGGACAAGGACATGAAGAGCGATGGTTATCAGAACTCTGGGGTAACGATGGAATCCTACACCGGTAACGACAAGGACAGATACTACGGAAGGATCGAGGAGATCTGGGAGCTGAGCTACGCTGGAGAGAAGGTCCCGATGTTCCGTGTCAGATAGGCCAAGAGTGTCCTAAAAGAAGACCGGTATTTCACCACCATGGTTATACCCGAAGCCAAATCCAAGACCGCGGGCGCAAACGTCACCGCGAAAAATGAGCCATGGGTACTGACTTCCCAAGTGGACAAATGCTTCTTCATTACCGACCCGTCAAAGCCCAGTCGTGTTGTCGTGGGGAGAGGCAAAAGGAAGATCATCGGAATGCATGGAGTAGCCAATGAGCAAGACTTCGACAAGTACGGCGACCCAAAGATCGAACAAGACGACGACGATGAAGTAGCAGCATACACCACAAGAAGAAGCAGGACCACCCTACCTAAAGGACGTCCGTTCCATAGAAGAACTCCATTTGCGAAAAAGAAGGGCAAGAAGATTGTGAACAGATAGCTAGGTAGCTAAGATCGATTGTATTTAAATCGTAGTCTTCATTTCTCGATTGTATTACATGGGCACTTTTTGAACTCATGAATATTTTTAAATTTCATGGGCACTTTTTGAATTCGTGATTTTTTTTTCAAATTTGATGAATATTTTTAAATCTTGATCGCTATCCCCCTCCATCTCGATCTCGATCCCCCCGCACCCTCCCCTGCTAGCTCCACCGCCGCCGACGACCCACCGCACCCTCCCCCGCTCCACCGCCGCCGCCGACCCACCGGACGCTCCCCGGCCCGGTCCACCGCCGCCGAACACCCCCCGCACCCTCCC
>NC_041392.1:685593815-685610742 GCF_002162155.2 Triticum dicoccoides | reverse complement strand
CCGCCCCTATGTGCGCTGCCGCCCCCGCGCCGCTGTGCCCCCCACCACTGCAGCTCCGGCATAGCCGACGCCTCCGCAATCTCGCCGTCGCCGACAGCCTCCCCGCGTAGGCCCCTGCCCTGCGCCGCCTCTACCTCAGTCCGGGCACGGGGTGCAGGACGACGACTGCGGCCGCCGGCCTCCCCACGACCAACCGAGGAGGCCAGGAGGCCTCCCCGATGACCAATCGAGCCATCCCTTCGACGCCGCCGACCCCAACCCCGACCCCAACCCCTCCAGCGACCGGCCACACCCGCCCAGGTACCTCTCCTCCTTCCTCCTTCCACCCTCTGCCCTCGACTGTGTCTGTTATCTTCTGATGATATTTGACAGCTTATAGATAGTAATGCATATTTCAGTGTTTATAGCTATTAACACTTGCAAGTTACTGCACTGCTAGCTAAATTCTGGTTAGTAAGTCTGTATCCGCCTCCTGCTGAAATTTGGTGATGTGTGTGGCTGTCTAAGTACCTACACAAAATTCCCCATGGAGAAAATGATATAGCTCCTCCTACAACCTGTATAGATCAATCAGTTCAGTTCTAGTGTTGCTGGACTTTTGCACCATACAAAAATGTACTACTAGTTGAAAATCTTTACTGGAGAGAGCTTCATAAGTAGAAGGTTCCAAAGAATATAAACCAGTACTAGCACACTAGCAAAGTAGTACTGCCACCTCCCAATAAACAGCAGGGTCTCTAATCAGCAATGTAGTTAATTAGTCAGGGCCTGAAAGCCTGCAAATGCATGTACACACAGGTAGGGAATGTAAGATGAAGCATGTACTTTACCAACTAATCTAATGGGTTGGCACAAAGTGAAAACCAAAACAATAGTTAGTCAAGCAGAGGTAGATTAGATTAGATGGCAAAAAGCACAAATGTACTTGCCTATCCATTTTTTTATCAAGTTGAGCTCGTAAGTTTCAGATGTTTAATGATGCCGTAGGAAAAAATTGGATGAAGAAAGATGTGTGTGGCTGTCTGAGAGAAGTATTTGCACAAACAAATTATAATTAATGTGTTGATGAAATTTTGGGTTTTCAAATTGGCACCAAAAACCAACCCATACCTTTAGACTCTTTTGGAATTTCCAGAACATTTTTTGTTTGTTCCCTTTCACTGTTTGGGGACTTTTGACTTCAGAATGAACCTTACTAAGATTCAATTAAGACTAATTAACTGCATTTGATGTCACTATATTCTCTGAATAACTTCAGTTATGATCTGTACTGGAAAACTTCAGTTAACACTCATTTTTCAGTTAACTCCTTACAGTTCAGATCATATTTTTATTGTCAATAATAGTGGACTTTTAAGGCTTTCTTAGCGGCAATACTAATGGATTTTAGGATTTTTTACAGGCAATAATAGTGGAATTTTAGGCTTTTTTGGAGGAGTGTGTTTCATGCTGGCCTACAGTGATGAATTGGTCAGAGGATTGTGTCTTAGGATTGTGCCAAAGTTATCCATTGTATCGATTTGCTTGTCCTTCAAATAGGGCAAGACTGTTACAGAAAAATTACTTGCGAGCATATTGTGATTTACTTGCAAGCATATTGTGCCTTAGTTACAGAAAAATTACTTGCAAGCATATTGTAACTATTTTCACTCTGTCCTGAAGGTTTTTTACTACAGAATCTATGATGACCCACACTCTATTGGTTCACACTCATTGAGTTCGCTCGTGAAGGTATTATATGTTCACATGGTACATTTATGTTTTTCAGCAGTTAATTGATGGTTTGATACATGATACATTTCATGCACAAGGTGCTAGAGCTGCACTTAACTTGCTAAAATCATCCCCTTGTTCTTACTGGTTATAGAAATTCATTGCTTGTCCTATGTTTTCTGTCACGGTATTGTTCAGGAAGCTTTCTTGAGTTTGTGTCCTTTAATTTGTAAATCTGCAGTAGCCACATCTAGGATAAGTTGTTGTATATACTATTAGTAACTTGCAAAGATGATGATCATCTTTTACAGAAAACAATTTCTGTAAACACGTCAGTAACTTTGCTTGTTTGCTGGGTTTTGTCTCCAACCATTGTGTCGTGATGAATTTGCAGGTACCCCGAGAAGCCCTTGAGTTTACTAGAATGTCGATTAACTTCCATTCCGGCAAATTCGGGTACTCCATATGTCCTATTTTCAGCACAGGTCATGCTGAAATTTTCCGTGAATTTTAGCACGACTTTGCTAAAAATAGGACATATGGGGTACTTGTGACTAATGCATGGACCGGGGTCTTAGTACTTAATTAAGTAGGATCAACTGCCCCTTTATTCTTGATGCATTAAACCATATGTTTTAGGGTGCCTCGGTGTCGATAAGAACCTAAATGATGAAAGCTTAGGCTTTTAGGGTGCCTCGGTGTCGACAAACCCTAAATGATAAAACCTTGGCTTTTAGGGTGCATCGGTGTCGATAAGAACCTAAATGATGAAAGCTTAGGCTTTTAGGGTGCCTCGGCATTGAAAAACCCTAAATGATAAAAGCTTGGCCTTTAGGGTGCCTCGGTGTCGATAAGAACCTAAATGATGAAAGATTAAGCTTTTAGGGTGCCTCGGCGTCGACAAACCCTAGATGATAAAAGCTTAGCTTTTAGGATGCCTCGGTGTCGACAAAACCTAAATCATGAGACCATGATCTTGTTCCTTGACAATAACCAACTTTTTGACTAAACTTTTTTCCTATTTAGAGCAAAACATGGCCCACAACGATGAGGCTGGCGGTTCGGGCGGCAAGCAATTCTGGGAGTTGTCCCAGGAGATGGAGGAAGAACCTCACCGCTATGAGGACACCGTGGAAGACACCGATCCTGACTACACAACCCATAGTGGTGTCGGGGATGACACCACTGATGATGCCGCCGAGGATGCGACCACTGATGTTGCCGCTGAGGATGCCACCACTGATGATGGCAGCGCACACACAGATGGCAGCCAACCGAAGAGGCAACTGAAGGACCGGCGCCCGAACGTGCTCCGCACCATCAAGGAGGAATTTTCTCAAGTGGACTCAGACGGGAATCCAACGAAGCCCAAACAAATAGTCAAGGGGTATTTGGTTCAGCTCCGGTGCATTCTCCGTAGCACTGTCTCGATCAACACCGAGAACCTAAGGCATAAGGACCAAGGGAATTTGCGCAACCTCCTCTTCATGAAGCTGCACGAACGATACAAGTTCCCCGCTGAATTTGAAAACACACGCCTCTCGGGAATAAAGTGAACAGTGCCGCCCTCAAGAGGATGAGCACGGCCCTGTCTACTTTGAAAAGCGCGGTGAAGAGAATGATTGACAAAGGTGATAGTTATGAGAAGATCAGGGCGAAAAATCCTTTGATCAGCGAAGACGACTACAAGTAGTTCAAGATCATGTGCGAGAGCTGCGCAACCTCCGAATCAAGTTAGTGGGGGAAAGAAATGCGGGAGTTCAACTTAGGGGAACACAAACTTGGTCCCGGCGGTTACAGAGTGGCGGAGCCTATATGGGACAAGGAGGACACGGAGCGTGCCGAGCAAGGCCTACCGCCCCGCTTCTAGAAATACCGTGACAACCAGACCAGGAACTATGTCAGGGCCTGGTACACGGAGGACCCGGTAACAAAGGAGCTTACCACGGATCCGAAGACCAGGGCGCTTGAGCTTGTTCTGGCACAGGGGACTGAAAGCAGTAGCGCGGGGTCGTCTCAGAGCACCCCTTGGGACAACACTCTAAATAGGGCGTTGAACGTAATGAAAAACAAGGATAAGCTCAGTAAGCCGTCATCAGCTGGTCGTGTGGCCGGCAAAGGCTTGTCCACAAAATGGTCGTCATACTATAACTCTGGTGGGCGAAAGGAGAGAAAGACCAGCTCGGAAAGCCAGTCACATGAGGTTCAAGAACTCAAGGCACAAGTGGCGCGGATTTCGGAGATTGTCCAAGAGCAAGTGCAACAACAACTGGGATCGACGCTCACCGGCATTATGCGTACCTTGATTCATGGCCTGACAACGTGGATCCTGAGCGGCCAACAGGGGCCGCCCCCGATTCCCAGCTTCACGGCGAGCAACTCGCACAACGCGCAGGCGGCGCCATTGGTGTCTCCGGCGGAGGCGGTGTTGGTGTCTCCTACGCCGGCACGGGCATTGGAGCTTAATGCACCCGTGTGTACGCCGGCCGGCACCTCGACAGCAAGCGGCCCCTCCGTCAGTTGCACGCCCGCCGTTGGTGGTGCCTCGACATTAGCCGAGCTTGATGCCATCATCACGGTAACTAATTAAGCCTCTCGGCCGAGGACTTCATCTCCTTGCCTTTGACTGGGCATCCCTGACGCCCTACATGTTTTCGCAGGGCGCCGCCGATGTTCCGTGCACTCTCCTACAATTCGTGAACGACGAGTTGGTCGATGTCGCCAAGGGCAAAATCGTTCAACCGGGCAACCCCGTGTTCCACGGTAATCCGATGCCACCCACCGTGTATAGGGTTCAACTGGTTCGGGTGCTGCCAGGCTACGACGAGTTGTTACCTCCGATTCGACCCGCCAGGGCAGTCGAAGATGATCTGATGACCCTCAGCGCCTGCCTAAGCTGGCCCCTGCTTTGGCCGAAGATCCAGATTCGTTTGGGGGCGGGGGACACCACCCCAAAGACAACACCGTCAGTCGTGCCGGCGCCAAGCCATGGCAAGACCGCCGCAACGCTACCGGACATGCCGGACATCCCTATGGCACAGGATCCGAACATGCATATTGCACAGGATCCGGACGCCGACGCAACGATGACGGTACATTTACCAACATCGATAAGTACTTTGCCGAACATGGGTACAATGAGGAATTCTTGGGGCCTCCTTCTCAAGAACCGAACCCTACAAAAGACGATTGCGATCTACCTGGTACCGCGGAGAAACCCAATTGCAATAGGCGTCGTCTGGCATTCAGTTCTCAGGAGATGCCTCCAGCTGCCAACTTCACCGAGACTCAGATAGCCGAGGTGCGAAGTATTATCAGCCCCAACACACTCAAGAAGGTGGTCTGTGTGCAGAACTCGGTCCCATTACAGCAGAAGAAGAAGGGACGGAAAAGAAAGAGTTACAAGGGTGCGAGCCAGCCGGCACCGAGTACAATCCATGCTCAGGACGGGCCACCTTCACCTAAGGATATCTCGAGGATGGTGCATGTGGCGGGTAGGCCGATGCTACCAACTAATATGCTCAATGCTGCAACCAGTGCTATGCAGAGTCTGCATGACAGTGTTCTTTCTTTGGTGAAGCTGCGTCTCAGAGAGAATGACGTGGCATACCCGGTTTTCGTGGCCAAGGTGCCAGAGAGCAAGGGCTTTGTGGATAACGCCATCGGGGGTACGATCGTCCTGCGGTTTGATGACATCTTCGCTATGTTTAACCTTCATCAGCTGCACTACACCTTTGTTCGGCTATTTTCGCTGAGTATGGAGATGCGGATCTTTAGAGACAAGACCACGGACATCGTGATAGTCGACCCCTTCTACATGCGTGCCAAGATCTTGGGCAGTGCTGGGGACCGGAAAGTCGCGAGTTCTTACCTCGAAGGCGTCATTCTGGCAAACCCAGATAAGGATAACTTCCTTGTGCCTTACTTTCCCGAGTAAGTCGTCCCCTCAACCGCCCCGTAACATATGATTTCTTAGATTTCGATCATTTTTTTACATTCCGTGTTTTGTGCAGTGACACACATTGCACACTCATCCTCTTAAGCCCGAAATATTCCATGGCCACGTATTTCGACTCGGACCGTCAGTCGAAGAAAGACTACACAAATATCAAGAATGTTCTTGATGATGTTCTCCCCGGCTATGCCAAATCTGGAGGCACCTTCACCAGGGCAGTTCGTAAGTACGGCAAGCACGTGTTCGCCAACAATACGACATTTTGCTATGTCAAGCAGCCTCCTGGCGGTTAGAAGGATGCCTACTACGCCCTCCATCACATGCGGGCGATCGTACTGGACCATAATCACCTTGTGCTACCAAATAATCTCAAAGATTGGGCTGCGAGCTTGTCGGCAATCCAGGACGCGGACATCAGACAAGAATTATTTCGCATCTAGTCGGAGTTTGCGGAAATCATCCATCAAGATATCCTTTGTACCTCGGGGCAGTTCAACCTCAGAAATCAACCGTCCAACAGTGAGATAGACACAATGCTACAAATGCAGGCTGACAACGCCCGCGATTTCATGACCATCACGATAGACGGCGGCTTCATCCACGCTCTGGTCCCTTGAGTCGAGTCCAAAGTAGTGATGCTATGTGTAGTTCTGAAACATCGATTGGCTCATGTTGTAATTAAACTTTAATGAACTTCTATGTCTCTTTGGTTTGGACAGTTGAGGGAGTCCTGGATTAGGGGGTGTCCGGATGGCCGGACTATACCTTCAGCCGAACTCCTGGACTAGGAAGATACAAGATTGAAGACTTCATCCCGTGTCCGGAAGGGACTTTCCTTGGCGTGGAAGGCAGGCTTGGCGATACGGATATGTAGATCTTCGACCATTGTAACTGACTTTGTGTAACCCTAACCCTATCCGGTGTCTATATAAACCGGAGGGTTTTAGTCCGTAGGACAACATACAGAACAACAATCATACCATAGGCTAGCTTCTAGGGTTTAGCCTCTCCGATCTTGTGGTAGAACTACTCTTGTACTACCCATATCATCAATATTAATCAAGCAGGACGTAGGGTTTTACCTCCATCGAGAGGGCCCGAACCTGGGTAAAACTTCGTGTCCCTTGCCTCCTGTTACCATCCGGCCTAGACGCACAGTTCGGGACCCCCTACCCGAGATCCGCCGGTTTTGACACCGACATTGGTGCTTTCATTGAGAGTTCCTCTGTGTCGTCGCCATCAGGAAGGATGCCTCGCCCCGTCTTCAAAGATGGCACCATTGCTAAGGGAGCTTTGGCTATCGTCTGAACCCTCCGGCTAGGTGGTTTTCTTATGACCGCCTGTTCGGCTTCTACGCCTACGATGACCTCTCGAGCCATCAAAAACAATCTTCATGACAGCTCGGAACTTGCCGAACAGTTAGATCCAATGGAGCTCTCCTCCATAAACAAGCTCTTGGATCGCATCGCTGCCCTGGGAGTCGCTACGGATTATGACCAGATTGGGCCAAAACCCGATATGAGAGAGATTAACTCTCCCCAAGTCACCCATCACGTTGCCGTGGTAGAGGGACAGTGCGGCGACCCTTCATCTATCTTAAGGACTAGCTACGTCTGGATTCCCGATCCCTCCAAGCCGGATACCCGCGGAGGGGAGGATATCATTCAAGACCTAAACTTAGAGTCAGGCGACGGGCTGGATTCATTGGACAACATCCAGGAATCTAAATTTTCGAGTTCGGAAACTCCTCGGCCTCTGAGCCTCAGATTGGGTGAGGCTTCGGATTTAATTCCACCCACCGACCCGAACACAAGCGATCTATCCCAAATTAGGCAAGAGCCCGAAGAAAAAGTTCATCATTACTGGGCCAGATTCCTCCTAGTTAGGAACAGGATAAGGGACTGCCACGAGGAAGACGCAATCTCAATCTTCTGCAATAATTGCACGGACAAGGGGATCCTCAACGCCATCAGTCGCCGTGATATTACATGCTTCGCTGACTTGGCGTCCATCGTACGAAAGTACTGTGCGATGGAAAGCGCCTGGAAAACCGAAATAATATTTTGGGACGATCCGGCCCTGAATACAAACCCAGTCCGAAATAAAAGGGCGCATCATCGCCAGACACCCGGGTCAAACACCAAAAAGCAAAAACCCTCTACGGGGCATGGAACCGTACTGGAAGGATGGCTCAATGGACCTTGTAAAATTCACAGTACAGAGGACGCCACACCAACTCACAGCCTTAGAGCATGTTGGATACTACGGCAGGTAGCCAAAATTGGTGAAGATCTCCTAATTCCGGAGGCCACAGAAAGCCACCCCAGAGACACCAATACGGTATTAATAGTCTTCGAGACTTTCGCATCAAATAATATGCGAAAAAGGACACTCCGCAGCCTTGCCGAAATCTACCAAGTAGCAACAATAAACCCATGGAGTGACACGGCTATTACCTTTAACGCCAGTGATGAACCTAAATTCCAAATATCCCGAACACCAGCCGCATTGGTCCTCAGTCCAATAGTGGATGGCTTTCGTCTTACCAAGGTACTCATGGACGGCGGCAGCGGATTGAACCTCATTTATGAGGAAACCCTTCAAAAATGGAAATAGAGTGGAACCGCATTGAGCGAAGTAGCACAACCTTTAGAGGAATAATCCCCAGTCGGGAAGCGCGCTGTACAGGAAAAATCACACTAGATGTGGTGTTCGGCATGCCGGATAATTACAGATCCGAAGAGGTCACGTTCCATGTGGCTCCGTTCAGCAGTGGTTATCACGCTTTGCTAGGGCGAGAAGCGTTTACTATCTTCCAAGAAATACCCCATTACGGGTACATGAAGCTCAAGATGCCCGGGCCTAACGGGATCATCACTCTCGCTAGTGATCCGGACATAGCACTCCACGCCGAAAACAAGACAGCCGCACTGGCCCTTGAGGCACTATCCTAAGCCCTAGCGGCTGAGGAACTGACTGCGCTGCGCTCCATGGTGAATAGGGACGATGTGGTACTCGACAAAAGATCCAAGTGCACCTCCTTTAAACCGGCGGACGAAATAGTAAAATTCCAGGTCCATCCAACGGACCCCAATAAAACAACTTCCATCGGGGCACAGTTAAACCCTGATGTAGATGTCGCACTGTGAGAGTTCCTACGAGAGAACTGGGACATTTTCGCCTGGCACCCTTCAGGCATGCCAGGAATCCCATGCAGGCTGGCCGAGCACAGCTTAAATATCCTAAAAGGATTCAAACCTGTCAAACAAGCTCTTCGGCGTTTTTTCGAACCGAAGAGACAGGCCATGGGAGAGGAGCTAGCAAGGCTATTGGAGGCCGGATTCATCAGAGATATAAAACATCCGGACTAGCTAGCAAACCTGGTGATGGTACCAAAGAAGGACAAATCCTGGCGCATGTGCGTTGATTTTAAAGACCTTAACAAGGCTTGCCCAAAGGATCCCTTCCCCCTCCCCCGCATCGATCAAATTATCGATGCTATCGCAGGACACGATTTGTTGTGTCTCCTCGACGCATATTCCGGCTACAGTCAAATCAAGCTGGCAGAATCAGACCAAGCCGCAACGGCATTTATCACACCATACGGCCCATTCTGCTTCAACACAATGCCCTTCAGGCTCAAAAACGCCGGCGCAACATATCAGCGCATGATTCAGACATGTCTGGCAAACCAGATCGGCAAAATAGTGGAGGCATATGTAGATGATGTGGTCGTCAAAACAAGGCATGTCGAATCTCTAGTAGACGACTTGAGGCTCACATTTGATAACCTCCGAACATAGGACATCAAGCTCAACCCAGAAAAATGCGTTTTCGGCATTCCAGCCGGAAAGCTCTTGGGGTTCATTGTATCCGGTAGAGGAATTGAAGCAAATCTAGCCAAGATCCAAGCTCTGTCACAATTGGATATCCCAAAAGACCTCAAACAAATACAAAATTTAACCGTATGGCAGTATCCATGCGCATTCAATGCCTAGAGGTGCGCGGGGACTCGAACCTCGCAATATCCCAAATAAATGAGACTTTGATGCCAAGGATCCAAAAATGGCAGCTTACCACAATGCCATCCTAAAAAAGTCAGCTCAGTTTGAAGGGCTTGAATTTCACCATATAGCCCGGGAAAATAATCAGGCGGCAGATGTCCTGGCACGCATCGGCGCAAAACGCGATGTAGTCCCCCCCAACATCTTCTTGGAAAGGCTGTTCAAGCCATCCGTAGTATGGGAAGGGGAGCCGAACAATAACAGCCCAGACCCAACCGCACTGCCCGACACCGAACATTCTGACACAATCGGAGGCTCTGCCAATGAAATAACACCTTCAGCCCACGTAATAATGGCCGTCGTCGCCCCGTGGACAGAACCATTCCTCGCCTACCTTACTAGGCAGGAACTCCCCAAAGACCAAAATGAGGCACACTGCATAGTGCGGCGATCCAAAGCCTACAAAGTTCACGAGGGAGAGCTTTATAAGAAAAGCAATACCGGAGTCCTTCAAAGGTACATCTCCGAAGAGGAAGGGCGGAACCTCCTGGCTGAAATTCATGCCGGACTCAGCGGTCATCACGCTCCATCTCGGTCCCTTGTAAGCAAGGCCTTCCGCACATGCTTTTATTGGCCGACGGCCTGGGCAGACGCCTAGGACCTAGTCCAACGATGCGCCGGTTGCCAGCTCTTTGCAAACCAAAGCCATATGCCACCCACCGCCCTCCAAACTATCATCATCACTTGGCCCTTCGCGGTCTGGGGGCTTGACATGGTTGGACCCCTTCAAGGCGGAACCCACAAGAAAAAATACTTACTGGTCATGGTGGATAAGTTCACCAAATGGATAGAAGCCAGGCCTGTTAAGACGGCAAAATTCGGACCGGTGATAGACTTTATATCCGGGGTTGTACACCGCTACGGCGTCCCCCACAGCATCATCACTGATAACGACATTAACTTTACGGCCTACGAGGTAAAACTTTGGTGCAAAAACATGGGCATCAAGCTCGATTATGCTTCCGTCTATCACCCACAAACTAATGGTCAGGTCGAACATGCAAATGGTCTTATCATGAGCGGCATCAAACCCAGATTAGTGCGGTCCCTCAAGGAATCTAACACGCACTGGGTAGAGGAGCTCGACTCCGTACTCTGGGGGCTGCGGACCATGCCGAATCACACCACCGGATACACACCATTCTTTATGGTGTATGGCGCAGAGGCAGTTCTGCCTTGCGACATAATTCATGACTCACCTCGAGTGCGCATGTACGAAGAAAGAGAAGCCGAACTCGATCGGCAGGACAGTTTGGACGCATTGGAGGAGGAGCACGACGTGGCAAAAGCCCATTCCGCGTTCTATCAACAGCAGGCTCGAAGATACCAAAGCAGAGAAGTACGGGCCAAAAATTACAACGTTGGCGAATTAGTTCTACGCCTGCCGGACAAGAAAAAGGACAAACTCAAGCCCAAGTGGGAAGGTCCCTTCATAATTGACCAAGTCCCGACTGGTGGAGCATACCGCCTGTGAGATGCATCGGATAACCGACTCAAGCTGAACCCATGGAACGCAGCCCGTCTCCGAAGATTCTATGCCTAGCGCCGGACTCTGTATTCGTCTCCTTCCTCTGTCCATTTTTTATATACTGTCTGTCTTACATTTCTCTCCTTCTCCCCTTCCTTTCTATTATAGCCTTTAAAGGCTCATCAAATGACGTGCTATTCGCACTCATTAAACCTGGGGGCTTCTTTTACCAGAAGCTTATTCATACGGGCTTCATGCCCAACACATGTGTGACACTTCCGCATGTACCTTTTATTTCACCATTATATGCATCGATATGACTTATGTTTTGGCCAAGTTGGGTTGCCTGGCTCCTGTGCTTACCCCTACATTCCCGATTATTCGGCTAGGCGGTAAAGGGAGCACCTCTGTGATTGTTACTGCCGGATCAGCCGGATGTGTACCTCAGACTGGGTGAAGCCGAAAGCTGGCGTTCTTAAGGGAATATTCGGTCGGTGACCTAAAAGATGATCTTTTTACTTATTTATTTATGCGCCTCCATATGCTTT
Source organism: Triticum dicoccoides (assembly GCF_002162155.2). NCBI lineage: Eukaryota > Viridiplantae > Streptophyta > Magnoliopsida > Poales > Poaceae > Triticum > Triticum dicoccoides. The sequence continues at coordinate 685,598,994 of NC_041392.1, read as the reverse complement.
TTTGCGTCTTTTTCGCAGAATGGGCATGCACTATTCTCCCCGGAATATGTTTCTTACTAACCATGTAATATAACATAACTAGTCGGGCACTTGTCTGTTCACGCACTAATGACCCCTATGCCTGGTCTCCATGCATTCCCCGGTTCTTATATAACCGCATGGGAATTCGGACACACTCCGGACCGTCAGGTCCCGAGGCTGAAGCGAAAAGGTCGGCCATGCCAAACGATCTACAATCCGGCTAGAAGGCATTATAAATGTCAATTAAATTACATAGTCATTCTGACTGATTGTATTCCTCTTCAATAGCATCCAACAGGCTGTCTAATTTACAGTCCTGCTGGGAATACTTTGCGGCCAATTCTACTTGGCCGTATACTCAGCTTACAGGGATCTCCTTCCCATCGGGCCCCACAGGACCGACCTCGGCCATGTGGTTGGGGTCAGCCTTTGTGTACCGCGTCTTCACCATGGCCCAGGCCCCCCTAGCGCCTTGACGGCAGGCCGATATCTTCCACAATCGGAAGCGCCGCCGTGCTCCCTTTAGCTTCTCCGCAAGCTCTCCAAGACCTTCGGGCACGGAGATGGATGGCCACAGGGCCTGGGCAACGCCTCGCTCGAGCAGTTGCGAGAGCTCGGGAAGAAGGTCACCCATAGAACCGGGCATCTCCTCTGTAGGACGACCTGTTAGCACACCTATAGACATTACTCTGTTAGTCAACTTCCCCGCCAAACTTTTTTTTCTCCAAAGGTTCGTTCAAGCACTTACTAAAGATGCTGCGCTGAAGCCGCTGATTCTCCTTAACGGAGTCTGACAGCTGGGCACGAACATCTTTTAGCTCGACGCCCAGCTTGGTGTTGGCATCTTGGAGATCGTTCTTCTCCCGCCTCACATTTGTCAGCACCTTCTCACTAGCCTTCAGCTGGCATTGGAGGTGTTGCCTTTCCGGATTCAATCCGGCGCCATCTGCAATTTCATTGGTCAGATTCGCACCCATGCCGCGCTTCCCAAAATACTTATCTTTCGAAGTGTATATTACCAGAGGGGGTCTCCTTGGGCTCCCCTGCCGCGGCTAGTGCGGCCTCAAGTTGGGCTTTGCACTCTTCCAGCTCCTGGGTCAGTAGGGAATTCTTTTATGTAAGAACCTGCATAACATATGATCCTTAAATCAGTTATTCTAACCGTTTCAAGTCTCGGGGGCTACTGGTATATATATATAATTACCAAAATTTTCTTACCCGTATGTCTTTTACATATTGCTCCGTGGCTCTGGCTAGACCATTTTGAGCGGCACGGAGGTACGCATCTCCCGACTTGAAGGCATCTAATGCCTCTTGGGAGAAACAAGCGTCGCCAAAAATTGTTCGGCGATGCCTGTGGTTCATGGCACTCTCCACCTCAGAGTTGGTGGCAGACAACCTATCCACATCCTCCGTCCACTAGAAGAAATATGTCAACTTATGACCTTCTGTAGTGACCCTCGAAGAATTGGTCATAAATCTATGACCATTTTAGACCAATTGGTCAAAAGCTGTTCAGGGGGCTCCAAACCCTAAACCATGGCGACCATTTTGGTCAGAAAGGTCGTAATTTCCTTACACAAAATGCTCACAAAGCAAACAGTGCTAGTCCGGTGCCTTATTTCTAGCTGATCATGACCAATATAGATGGTCATAGCCTTGTAGATTGTGGTGGGTTGTGATGACTAGGCACCATCTCATCAGTTTTGCCTATGTGTCATGTCCATGTGGCAGTTTTTGCTCTAGGTTGTGAAGCAACCTATATTTCTATCATGCCCAAAATTCCCAAAAAAATCTCATAAATTCTTTGGATCATATCTTCATCAAATATGTAAAAATCCTTCCTTGGCTAGTTCAAAACTAATTCAACAATATTCATTTTCCTATTATGTTCACAACAACACTTTATGAAGGAAGTGCTATTTATATATTGTTGATTGCCCTAGGAATTTTTGGGCACTCTTTCCTATCCAAATCATTACCGCATGACAAAATTCAGCTCCATTTGCCTAGCAAATCTTCCTCGGCAAATTTCCAAAGTTTTTGTCCACCTAGAAGCATTGTGAAGGAATTACCTTTTTTATATCTCTAAATGACATGAAATTTATACAGTTCCTTCATATGCCCAAATTATCACCCTCCTCCAAATTGCAGCTCAGTCAAATCATCTATGTGAGACCAGGTTCAATATATATTTTACGGCCAAATTGGCATGTTGCAAAGCAAGTGTTATATAGACCCCTCCTATTACCCTCAAACTTTTCGGGCACTCTTCCATACCCAAATCATTGCCACATGATAATATTCAGCTCAATTTTCCTGGTAAATCTTTCTCGGGAAATTTCCAAAGTTTCTACCTCGAGAGAAGCTTTGTGAAGTAAGTACTAGCTAGGCTTACCCAAATGATCTAAAAATTTACCAGTGCATGACCATACCTAAGTAACTTACCTACACCAATTTTGAGCTCATTTCATTCATCCAATCTCTCTCACTAGTTTTCCCAAGTTTCTGTCCGTAGAAGAGCATTGTGAAGGAAGTACTACTTTGGCATGTCCAAATGGTATCAATTTTCTACAATGCTTTCCTATGCCCAAATAACCATCCTCCATAAAATTTCAGCTCAATCCATTCATTATTTTGAGCCCAGCTTCAACATTCATATTTTTGTCCAGCATGGTACTTTGCAAAGCAAGTACCACCTAGGATCCTCCTTTTGAGCTAAAAATTTGTGAAGACATTCTCCTTAGTAGATGATCATCTTCAGCCAAAACTCACGCCCATTGGCCATGTGCATTTCCCGTACCGCTAATCAAACACTTGGCTGCTAATTCATGTTTGAGCATCGATCGGTCTCCTCGTGAGAATCTTATGTTGTAATTTTCTTCCTAGCACCAACCTGGGCAGTGCCCAACCCACTAGACATGCCTAGGCCGCCCAGAACACATGGCAACATTACGGTCACGCGGTGACCACGCGACGGGCATGCGAGTTTACATGCTCTAGAGTTGGGGCCCTCGGCCACCGCCCAAACCTCGACGTATCGCCACCAAACCATGTATTTATGATTAAATAGGTCCTTATGTAACTAGAAATGATTTTTGGAAAAAATAAATAGCAAACTATGATGCAGCTGCAGTTCAAATTTGACCCGCTTCCAACTGAATCGGCGGAAATTTGTCTTTTTCACGAGAGGTGGATCAAAAAATTTTACACCCAACAATTATTTGGTCAAATTTTGCAACAATTATTTGGTAGTTCCTTCACAAAAAAACCTCCTTTCGGGCACTCGAAAAATGGAAAATGGTTTTTTCGTCCAACAAAAATGAAAACTTCCTTAGGAAACATTGTTTGCCATTCCAATATGTACCCTTGTGCACAATATGAGATCATTTGAACAAACTATGACATGAAAGTTGCCATAAGATTGATCATTTGGCTTGAAAGCCATGAATCTTCACACACGATAGCTCATTTCTGAGAACACTTTTTAAAAATAATTATCGTATTATAAGTTTATTATTTTTCTCGGAAACTTGGTCATATATAATGACACAATGCGAAGGTTTTCCAATTTTTTGATTTTTTTTTGAATTTTTTATGCCCGTTTCAAAATGCGGTCAAAACGGCAGGAATGCCCGTTCCTAGCTAGTGGTTGAATCTTGGAATTTTTTTGGTGTTTCTATGATTAAATAGATACTTATGTACCTAGAAATGTTTTTTGGAAAAAATAAATAGCAAACTATAAGGCAGTTGCAGTTCAAATTTGACCCGCTTCCAGCTGAAACGGCGGAAATTTGTCTTTTTCATCAGAGGTGGATCAAAAATATTTACACCCAAAAATTTGCTAAATTGTGCATTAAATATGGCCTAGTATTTTATAAAAATGATTTGGTCCAATTTTGCAACAATTATTTGGTAGGTTCTTCACAAAAAACCTCATTTGGGGCACTCGAAAAATGGAAAATGACTTTTTCGTCCAAAGAAAATGAAAATTTCCTTAGGCAACATTGTTTGCTATTTCAATATGCACCCTTGTGCACAATATGAGACCATTTGAACAAACTAGGCAATGAATGTGGCCATAATATTGATTATCTAGCTTGAAAGCCATTGATCTCTAGAGATGATAGCTCGTTTCTGAGAACACTTTTTAAAAGAATTGCCATATTACAATTTTATTATTTTTCCTGGTAACTTGGTCACATATGATGACACAATGCGAAGGTTTTCCAATTTTTTGATTTTTTTGAATTTTTTATGCCCGTTTCAAAATGCGGTCAAAACGGCGGGAATGACCGTTCCTAGCTAGTGGTTGAATCAAGGAATTTTTTTGGTGTTTCTATGATTAAATAGATACTTTTGTACCTAGAAATGATTTTTGTAAAAAATAAATAGCAAACTATGAGTCAGCCGCAGTTCAAATTTGACCCGCTACCAACTGAATCGGCGAAAATTTGTCTTTTTCATCAGAGGTGTATGAAAACTTTTTACACCCAATAATTTGGTCAATTGTGCATTAAATATGTCCTAGTATTTCAAAAAAATGATTTGGTCCAATTTTGCAACAAATGTAGTATAGGTCCTTCACAAAAAAACTCAGTTTGGACACTCGAAAAATGATTCAAAATAGGTAGAAAGATCAAAAATGCATACAAATTGGTGCTCGTCCATAAAATGTGGTCTAACTTGAGTGAAAATTTGTATAATGCCCTTTTCAAAAATATTTTTGATAGTTGCTTCACAAAATAGCTCTATCTTTAGTACTTGGAAATTATTTTAAATCACAGATTCTCGAACCAATCAGAACCCTTCTCACGGATCACCACACTCTATGTGATCTGAACCGTCCACACTAGGCGAATCCAACGTCTCTCGCTCACCTCTCAGCAGGCCAACCCAAACCCTAACTCCACTCCTCTCCCCTCCATCCCCCGATTCAGATCCAATCGCAGCCGCCACCTACCTCCCGCCCCCGATTCAGATCCCGCCGACCACGCCCGCGTGCCACCACACTCCGCTGCCCGCGCCGCTCTTCCTCCGCCCGCCGACCCCACGCCGTCCCTGATGCCTCACTCGCCGTGCTCATCCCGCCCTAACTCCACTCCCACTCCAGCTGCTGCTGCCCCCTTCTCCCTCCCACCCACGCCCCGCGCCCACG
>NC_041392.1:685558123-685593566 GCF_002162155.2 Triticum dicoccoides | reverse complement strand
GATCTGCCGCCGCCCCCAACCCCACCGCCACCGCCACCATCAACGACCCTCGCCATAGATGAGGTTGAGGCCGACCCAAGATCGAGCCCATGCCCATAGCCGCCCCCAAGATTCGCAGGCAACCCCATGCCAATCAGTACCTCGATCTGGATCGAGCAGGCGCTCTCCACAGATGGGGCTTGCGCAGGCGAGCCAACCGCAGCGGATTCGGCCCTCAGCTCCTCCGGTGGCCAGAAAGGCACCGCGGAGGCTCACAGAGCACGGGGACGTCGCTCGCCGCCCTCACCGCACCTCCATTCCCCTCCACCACCTTCCCTCCCTCCCTCTACACGCCCGTCTATATAAGGTACGCCTCCCTCTCCCCTCACCTCTCTCCCCGCGCTTCTGGAAGTCGGGGTCTAGGGTTTGGTGCGCCGGTGCGCTGATGGATCTGGCGGGGTTGCTGGTGTGCTGTAGGAGGGCGGCCGGATGTCGGACGCGCCGGCGAGCCCGCCGGGCGGCGGCTTCAGCGGCGTCAGGGAGCAGGACAGGTTCCTGCCCATCGCCAACATCAGCAGCATCATGAAGAAGGCCATCTTGGCCAACGGCAAGATCGCCAAGGACGACAAGGAGACCGTGCGAGAGTGCATCTCGGAGTTCATTGCTTCATCGCCAGCGAGTGAGTGCCTCTGTTAACCGCTGACGCTCTATTTTGCCTACCCGAATCAAGTGTGGTCTAGTGCTGACCTGTCATCGTTTTGTCTTTTCTGTAATGTAGGGCGAGCGACAAGTGCCAGAGGGAGAAGTGCAAGACCATCAACATCGACGACCTGCTCCGGGCGATGGCCACGCTAGGATTTCAGGAGTACATTGAGCCCTCAAGGTTTATCTGTAGAATTACAGAGAGGTGCATGCCCATTTAGCCATGTGGGATTTTTTATCTGAACTAATTGGGATGGATTAGTTCTTTGAGAGTTAGGTAGGTCCATGATAGTTTAATATGTTGCTGTTGTAGCCTAAAAAACTCAGTTTGGCACTTTTGTTAGTTCTAGTTGGCAAATTTAAACACTCATGTTCAGCTTGGAGACTGATGAGACCCCACACTGCCTGGCACCAATCATCTTATTGTCCTTAGAACAAGTGTTGATTTATCCCTCCAATTACTACTGTCATTGAGATCTTCAATTCTTTACTGTACTGTTAATTCAGATAACTGAATGATTTGAAGCACTAAGAATTGTCTCCGGAGTCCAACTGTTAAACTGTTTAAGTAGCTACTGAATCTGCTTGCTTGGTTATGGCAGACATACATGCCTTACAAATTCGTTATTCTTGTTTGAAGCTAAGCTAGGCTACTATAGTTCCAGCAAAAAACAGGGGAGCCGCTCTTTTTGTTCTTCACTAATAAATTCTTGTTTGAATGCATATCCTGGGGGTGGTGAAGCTGGGAGCCTTTCCTCCCCATAAAAATACTTTGCTCTTCATTATGAGCAATGCCCTTATATAATTAGCTGCTAGGAGTGTTTATATACTTGATCACCACACCTCTACTATTCTGGTTACTTTGCTTTCTTCTCTGTAGTTGTCGAGGGCATAACAGTTTTATGTGTGGCTTGTTATTTTGTTACCAGCCTACTTTCTTGTGCTCCTGGTTGAGTCTTGTGGAGAAGCAGGGGGAATCGGGCATCATCTCACTTGTGCCTATGTGGTAAGAATAGAACGCCACTCTCGCTTGATGTGCATGTATTAGTACAACAAAGCATTCTTACATGGTGATTGTTAGCGACACAACAATTATCTTGCAACATAGCTTGCCAAATTGCTTGCTTGCTTACTATATAACCTGTACTGCTAAACATGTTATCCCACTCCATGATGTTGTATCATTTTCAAATACTCCTGGACATCGGCTCCCATTAGCTATAATCTGTACCTCTAAAAGAGGAGTATAAACTGGACTAATCTGTACTCTATTATGCTTGAGACTTGATCCAAGCCGTATTAATTGTTGCCAGTGATGTTATTATCTACTCTAATGGCTGATGAATCTATACCTACCATACCATGTGGAATGAATAATGAATTTGTACCCGAATACCATGTGTAATGATTGTTATTTTGCATCATTTAAACATTTTTTCTGCTATATAGTTTCTCACTCATGATTGATCTACTGCAGGTGAATGAGGTTTTCAAATGTTGGAAGGAGGAGGACAATAGGAACTTCTGTTATGTCTTAGCGTCTAAATTTTTGTTTTAATTTTCTTTGTTGTAGAATAGTTTTGTTTGGCAGTTACTGTTCCTGGGGTGTAAAGATATCTTAGATATGTATTGCTGGAATGAATGGTTGTAATATAATAACATTGCACGTTGCCCAAGATAGCTTGTGGTGTGATGTGTTGTAATGTCAATGGCATAATGACTTCTTTTGTATTGGATCAATTTTTTCGGAACTGGGCTAGGCCCAAGTTATATTGGACAATTATTTTTCAGGGAAAAACATGAGAGGCACAGCAAAGAAATGGCCCAGAAAAATACATGATCAAAAAGAAAATATGCTGTTAAAAGGTCCACACAAAGAAATCAATAAGGCTGAATTGTTGGGCCAGACCCATGTAGCTAATAAAAGCACAGGCAAAAAATACATTAAAAAGGCCGAATTGTTGGGCTAGGCCCATGTAGAAAATCGAATTGGACCAGGCTGAATCTTGTGCCACGTCAGATTGCCATGCTGGATGCCTACGTGGCCTGGGGAGGTTGCTAGTGACCAAAACGCCACAGTAGACGTATTTTGGTCATAAACGTCTTCGACCATTCCAGAAGAAAGGTCGCTATAGTCAGTTTATGATGGCCAGCTTTTGACCTTATGTTTTTGGTCACAAAAAGGTCACAAATGGAAATTTGTAACCATTCAGTGACCAATAGTGGTGGTCACAAGTTGACATATTTCTTGTAGTGGTCGGAGGAGCGTCCGGTGCGCGCCTTGTGTCCGCCTCCGCCTCCGGACCAGGCTTTGGAGCCTGGCTGGTGGAGGCGCAATTGGCAACCTCTCCGAATATAGTCCGGCGAGGTCTCTTTGTCCTGAAGAGAGCATGAGTGTTAATATGCCTTAAAGGTATAACACCTGGGATAAGGAGGCGCGCCATACCTCTGCACTGACGCCTCGGTCCGGACTGCACCTCTTTTCTGCCCACGGTGCCCTGCGGCCCCTCGTCGGCTTGTCGCTGCAGGTTCGGCCTCCCATCTCAGAAACCTCCCCTGCAAAGTTTGGTTGTAATCAGGAAACTAAAAACACGAGAGGGCGGACCCCTATTCGGGGTACTGGGACTTCGATATCAGTTACCTGGGAGGCCGGGATTAGACCTGGGTAATCGGCCGTAACGGCCACCAAGGCGTTGTCCTTGCTCAATTGATGGAACACTCCATTAATCAGCTCCACAGATACGTCCGGATCCTCCTGAGAGGCCGGGTCGAGGGACCGTCCTGGGTCCTCGGGTTGTGGAGCAGGGCTGTTTATTTCTTTAACAGCCTGGCGCAGTTCCTGCCTTGAAGTCGCTAGACTGAATATTTAACGATGGGGATATAAAACGGATGGGCAAGATGCGACCACTTCCCAGCTTGGAGGATTATACATAGAAAATCCACCCTTCGGGTCGACGCGGAGAAAATCCTCCTCTTCTCCCTTGTACAAAGCGGACAAGGTCTTTGCTAGAGCCGCAGCCAAATCCGGCCCCTTACGGCCGTAGCAGGTGGCGTCGTCCTCCCCGTTGAAGTCCCACATGGGGTGGCCTCTATACTGTAGCGGCTGCACCCCTCGCATGATGCATGCGGCCATGACCCCGATCATGGTTAGTTCTTATCATATCTATCAGATCTCACTATCGTAAGGGGACACGATCTCTGCTTCGACAAGATGTGCCTCTGAAAACCGCGTCTCGAAATGTGGAATGGCAGACGAAAAACGGTTCGAAATGATGACCAAGCAGACGTGATGTCACATTACGAAAAGTTGACAGCGGATTGGACTCGTGCAATATTATATTTTCTGTGGTTGTGTGTGGTACTTGTGTTGCATAACCGGACACGTTCTGTGGTTGGAGTATTCGGACACAATTTGCTCGCCAGACACCTCGTCATTGAAGCCTGGTTCAGGGGCAACTGAGGGAGTCCTGGACTAAGGGGTCCTCGGGCGTCCGACCTATTGGACATGGGCCGAACTGATGTCCTATGAAGATACAAAGACCGAAGACTCTACTCATGTCCAGATGGGACTCTCCTTGACGTGGAAGGCAAGCTTGGCGTCCGAATATGAAAATTCCTTTCTCTGTAACCGACCTTATGTAGACCTAGATCCCTCCGGTGTCTATATAATAGGAGGGCTAGGTCCGTAGACATAGATCCTCATAATCATAGTCAGACATGCTAGACTTCTAGGGTTTAGCCATTACGATCTCGTGGTAGATAAACTCTTGTAATACTCATATTCATCAAGATCAAAGCAAGCAGGAAGTAGGGTATTACCTCCATAGAGAGGGCCCGAACCTGGGTAAAACATTGTGTCCCTTGCCTCCTATTACCAGCGACCTTAGACGCACAGTTCGGGACCCCCTACCCGAGATCCGCCGGCTTTAACACCGACAATACTAGTGACACTTTATTTGTCTATGTATTCTCACATGTACTAAGTTTCCAGTTAATACAATTATAGCATGAATAATAAACATTTATCATGATATAAGGAAATATTAAATAACAACTTTATTATTGCCTCTAGGGCATATTTCCTTCAGTGTCCCACGTGCACTAGAGTCTATAATCTAGATTACATTGTAATGATTCTAACACCCATGGAGTCTTGGTGATGATCATGTTTTGCTCGTGAGAGAGGCTTAGTCAACGTGTCTCCAACATTCAAATCCGTATGTATCTTGCAAATCTCTATGTCTCCCTCCTTGACTTGATTGTGGATGGAATTGAAGTGTATCTTGATGTGCTTGGTTCTCCTGTGAAATCTGGATTCCTTTGCCAAGACAATTGCACCAGTATTATCACAAAAGATTTTCATTGGACCTGATGCACTAGGTATTACATCTAGATGAGATATGAACTCCTTCATCCGGAGTCCTTCATTTGCTTCTTCAGAAGCAGCCATGTACTCCGCTTCACACATAGATCCCGCCATGACGCTCTACTTGGAACTGCACCAACTGACAGCTCCATGATAACTCAGAAGTATTGGGGACCGCAACAGTTTTTGAGGGTAGAGTATTCAACCCAAATTTATTGATTCGTCACAAGGTTTATTAAGGCACACAAGAAGAAAGCTAAAAAGGAAATAAACTATCATGGATGATGCAATTAAAAAGTATGAGCACCGACAACTAGCATGAGTGTGTGAACATGAATGTAATGTCGGTGAGAAATACGTACTCCCCCAAGCTTAGGCTTTTGGCCTAAGTTGGTCTGAGGGAGTCCTGGATTAGGGGGTGTTCGGGTAGCCGGACTATACCTTCAGCCGGACTCCAGGACTATGAAGATACAAGATTGAAGACTCCGTCCCGTGTCCGGATGGGACTTTCCTTAGCGTGGAAGGCAAGCTTGGCGATGCGGATATTCAAGATCTCCTACCATTGTAACCGACTTTGTGTAACCCTAACCCTCTCCGGTGTCTATATAAACCGGAAGGTTTTAGTCCGTAGGACAACTTCATCATACAACAATCATACAATAGGCTAGCTTCTAGGGTTTAGCCTCCTTGATCTCGTGGTAGATCTACTCTTGTACTACCCATATCATCAATATTAATCAAGCAGGACGTAGGGTTTTACCTCCATCAAGAGGGCCCGAACCTGGGTAAAACATCGTGTTCCTTGCCTCCTGTTACCATCCGGCCTAGACGCACAGTTCGGGACCCCCAACCCGAGATCCACCGGTTTTGACACCGACATTGGTGCTTTCATTGAGAGTTCCTCTGTCTCGTCGCTTTTAGGCCCGATGGCTCCTTCGATCATCAACAGCAATGCAGTCCAGGGTGAGACTTTTCTCCCCGGACAGATCTTCGTCTTCGGTGGCTTCGCACTGCGGGCCAATTCGCTTGGCCACCTTGAGCAGATCGAAAGCTATGCCCCTGGCCATCAGGTCAGGTTTGGAAGCCTAAACTACACGGCTGACATCCGCGGGGACTTGATCTTCGACGGATTTGAGCCATAGCCAAGCGCGCCGCACTATCTCGATGGGCATGATATAGCTCTGCCGCCGAACAGTGCCTTGGAGGCCGCACACGCATCGGTTCCGACCATTGATTCGGAGCTTACTGCGTCGATCGAGGATCAGCGGTTGGACGCTGCCTCAGGGGCTGCGATCTCAAAGGCGATCAAGCCGAACTCCAGCCCCGCACTCCGCATGGCCCGTGACTCCGAGGAGACGGATTCCTCTCCGAACTCCGAGCCCCCCGCGCACCTGCCGATCGAATCCGATTGGGCGCCGATAATGGATTTCACCGCCGCGGACATCTTTCAGCACTCGCCCTTCGGCGACATCCTGAATTCCCTAAAGTCTCTCTCTTTATCAGGAGAGCCCTGGCCGGACTACGGTCAACAAGGTTGGGATACGGACGATGAAGAAATTCAAAACCCACCCACCACCCACTTGGTAGCCACTGTCGACAACTTAACCGACATGCTTGACTTCTACTCCGAAGACATCGACGGCATGGACGACGATGCAGGAGACGAACAAGAACCAGCACCTGTAGGGCGGTGGAAGGCCACCTCTTCATATGACATATATATGGTGGACACTCCAAAGGATGGAGATGGCGATGGAACAGCGAGGGACGATACCTCTAAGAAACAGCCCAAGCGCCGGCGTCAGCGGCGCCGCTCTAAATCCCGCCAAAGCAAAAATGGTGATTCCGGCACGGGAGATAATACTACTCCGGATAGCGCCGAAGAACACCCCCTCCAGCAAGATTCAGCATAGGAGGACAGAGAAGCCAGCCCTCACGAGAGGGCGGTGGACCAAGAGGCTGAGGACAATAATTATACGCCTCCCTCCGAAGATGAGGCAAGCCTCGACGACGACGAGTTCGTCGTGCCAGAGGATCTCGCCGAACAAGAGCGTTTTAAACGCAGGCTTATGGACACAGCAAGCAGCCTCAAGAAAAAGCAGCAACAGCTTAGAGCTGATCGGGATTTGCTAGCTGACAGATGGACTGAAGTCCTTGCGGCCGAAGAGTATGAACTCGAACGCCCCTCCAAGAGTTACCCAAAGCGCAGGCTGCTACCCCGACTAGAGGAGGAAGCACCTACATCACCAGCGCATGACATGGCCGACCGGCCACCTCGTGGCCGCGACAGAGAGGCCTCTTGGCCCTCCGCTCAAGACATGCCCCGACGCCGCGTCAAGCATACTAAGGCACGGGAAAATGCACCCGACCTGCGCGACATACTGGAGGACAAGGCAAGGCAAACAAGATCGATCTACAGATCACGCAGGCGCCCCACGGCACGTGACGGTGATCGTCACTCCGTATGCAATAAATCCGGCCGGGCCGAACTCAACAGACAAAGCTCCTTCGAGCTGCATCGTGATATAGCCCAATACAGAGGAGCCACACACCCACTATGCTTCACAGATGAAGTAATGGATCATAAAATCCCTGAGGGCTTCAAACCCGTAAACATCGAATCGTACGATGGCACAATAGATCCTGCGGTATGGATCGAGGATTATCTCCTTCATATCCACATGGGCCGCGGTGATGATCTACACGCCATCAACTACCTCCCACTCAAACTTAAGGGACTGGCCCGACCTTGGCTTAACAGCTTGCCAGCAGACTCTATCGGTTCTTGGGAGGACCCGGAAGCCGCATTCCTTGACAACTTCCAGGGAACTTATGTGCTACCACCGGACGCCGATGACCTAAGCCACATAATTCAGCAGCCAGAGGAATCGGCCAGGCAATTCCGGACACGGTTCCTAACAAAGAAAAAATAGATAGTTGACTGTCCGGACACAGAGGCCTTAGCGGCCTTCAAGCATAATATCCGTGACGAGTGGCTTGCCCGGCACCTGGGACAGGAAAAGCCGAAATCTATGGCAGCCCTCACGACACTCATGACCCGCTTTTGCGCGGGAGAAGATAGCTGGCTAGCTTGCAACAACAATTTAACCAAGAACCCTGGTAATTCGAATACCAAGGACAAAAGCGACAGGTCGCGTCGGAACAAACAAAAGCGCCGCGTTAACAACGACAGCAACGAGGATACGGCAGTTAATGCCGGATTCCGAGGCTACAAATCTGGTCAATGGAAAAAGGCATTCAAAAGAAATACTTAGGGCCCGTCCAGTTTGGACGCAATACTCGACCGCTTGTGCCAGATACATGGCACCCCCGAAAAGCCAGCCAATCACACCAACAGGGACTGTTGGGTGTTTAAGCAGGAAGGCAAGTTAGGAGCCAAAAACAAAGACAAGGGGCTGCATAGCGACGACGAGGAGGAGCCCAGGTCGCCGAACAACAGTGGACAGAAGGGATTTCCCCCGCAAGTGTAGACGGTGAACATGATATACGCAACCCACATCCCCAAGAGGGAGCGGAAGTGTGTGTTACGAGACGTATATGCAATAGAGCCAGTCGCCCCAAAGTTCAACCCATGGTCCTCCTGCCCGATCACCTTTGATCGAAGGGACCACCCCACTAGCATCCGCCACGGCGGCTTCACCGCATTGGTTCTAGACCCAATCATTGACGGATTTCATCTCACAAGTGTCCTCATGGATGGCGACAGCAGCCTGAACCTGCTTTACCAGGATACAGTGCGAAAAATGGGCATAGATCCCTCGAGGATCAAGCCCACCAAAACGACCTTTAAAGGCGTCATACCAGGTGTAGAAGCCAACTGTACAGGCTCAATCACACTGGAAGTGGTCTTCGGATCTCCGGATAACTTCCGAAGCGAGGAGTTAATCTTCGACATAGTCCCGTTCCGCAGTGGCTATCATGCACTGCTCGGGCGAACCGCATTCGCAAAATTCAACGCGGTACCGCACTATGCATACCTCAAGCTCAAGATGCCAGGCCCTAGAGGAGTAATCACGGTCAATGGGAACACTGAACGCTCCCTCCGAACAGAGGAGCACATGGCAGCGCTCACAGCAGAAGTACAAGGCAGCCTCTCTAGGCAGTTCTCAAGTTCGGCCTTCAAAAAGCTGGACACTGTCAAGCGCGCCTGGAGTACCCTACAACAAGATGGTGTGGCACGTTCTGAGCTAGCGTAGCAATGCGGCCCCAACCCTAGCCCTCGCGATATAGCCAAACCAGTGCTTCGCGTACATAACTACGCTCTTGAAATACCATGGACACAGGAGAAGGGGAACTATCACGGCACGCCCGAAATACGGCTTAAACCACACCAGGGGCTGCCGAATTCCTTTTTTTTCTTTTTTTCTCTTACTCTCAAGACTCCATACTTCGGATGACCCATTTGGCAATTCAACTGCTGCACAAATGATGCAAGATCCAGGAAAGCAGACAAGCCATGCCGCATTATGGAACTCCCAGGTGGTCTCTATTGCGAGCAGTATACCTATTTTTAATACAATTCCGCGGCCTGCCCCTGGCCAGGACATGTTAAATAGTCCAATTTCTTTTGCTTATCGCACTATTTGTATCGTTCCGCTTTCATAGCAGCCTTTCTATAAGCAATGCATAGCTTTTTGTCTATTTTTTGCATTATCCTCTTTTTATATATATGTTTATCAATAACATGTTGCATCCGTACACTGTGGTACGGCAAAAATACGCCAGGGGCTTCAGTACCCATCAATATGGCATGAGAAGTCCGTACACTTTCACAAGTGCGGCACCCCGAACTTATAGCACTATATGCATCGGCTCCGAATCATGATTTGGGTCAATAGTTGGGTTTGCCCGGCTCCTATGTTTTGGTGCCTTACGTTCCGCTATATCGGCTAAGGTAGAACTAGGAGAACTACTACGATTGTGCCCCAGTTGAGCTGGGTTGAGCACCTCAGTAGAGAAAGCTAAAACTGACTATCATGATGAGGCGAGAGACCGGTCGCTGTTCGAGAGGGTTTTCGAGTCCTTAAAGACTTATGCCGCTTTGAGCGAGGAACCGGCTTTGTCCGGCCAAGGCGTGGATAGCGCCCCGAACTCGGTCTTCCGAATACTAGGGGCTTCGCCGAAATTTAAAATTATAGAGTTCAATGGCTAAGTGAGAGTGTTCAAGCATTATAGTCCGATTGCCTTGTTCGTTGTGTTGAGCGCCTCCCTCGATGGACCCAATCATGGGAAAAAGAGCGCTCAGGTTTATCCCAAACACCCCAGCACTAGTGGCATGGGGGCAGAAGCCGACGACTGGCCATCTCTCAATTTTTTGATAAACGGCCGCACAGAAATAATATTTTAAATTCAAGCATTGCTTAGTGCATATGAACAAGTTTTCAGCACACAGGATAACACGAGCGAGTTCATTCAAAAATAACATCCTTGGTGCATTCATCCGCCATAAGGCGGGCACCGGCCAGAACATCCTTGTAATAGTTCTCGGGCTTGCGATGCTCCTTCCCCGACGGCGGCCCGTCCCTCACAAGCTTCTCACCGTCCAGCTTACCCTAGTGCACCTTTGCATGGGCAAGGGCCCTACGGGCAACTTCGATGCAGACGAAGCGCTTGATGACCTCGAGCCTTGGACAAGCCTCCACCAGCCGTCGCACCAGTCCGAAGTAGCTCCCAGGCAGGGCCTCTCCAGGCCACAGCCGAACTATGAAGCCCTTCAGGGACTGTTCGGCCGCCTTGTGGAGCTCGACCAGCTGCTTCAGCTGGTCGCTCAAGGGCACAGGGTGTCCGGCCTCAGCGTACTGAGACCAGAACACCTTCTCCGTCGAGCTGCCTTCCTCAGCTCGGTAGAATGTGGAGGCATCGGATACGCTGCGGGGAAGATCTGCGAATGCCCCTGGAGAGCTCCGGATTCGGGTAAGTAACAAGTAGTTTACTTTTATATGTCTGCTTTGCATAGAGAATGCCTTACCCGCCGCTATCTTTTTCACCGCATCCAATTCCTGGAGGGCCTTCTGGGCTTCGGCCTTGGAAGATTTGGCAGTTTTAAGGGCCGCAGCAAGCTCGGACACTCGCGTCTTCGAGTCGAGCTCCAAACTCTCATGTTTTTTCATGGGAGCCTGAAGCTCTTGCTGCACCTCGCCGACCTGCGCCTCAAATTTCCCCTGCTCGGTGCGCTCTGTGGCCGCTCTCTTCTTGGCCTCGGACAGCGCCTGCTTGAGGGTCGCCACCTCAGTTGTGGCCGCTACAATAAGCAATATACTCCTGTCATTTTTTGCAATTGCGTCTTCTTATAGGCATTTTTTCTATAAGGTATCTCTTACCTTCTTTCTCCTCGAGCTGCCGTTTGGCAAGGCCGAGCTCTTGCTCGGTCCGCTCGAGGCCCTGCTTCAGGGCATCCACCTCCGCAGTCAGTGCGGCGGTGGCCAGCAGCGAAGCCTGCATACGTATATTGACTCCTTTTTAGTTAGACTCCTGCGATATTTAATAGATCCTCTATTCGGCTTCTCTTTCCGAACGCCAAACAGAGCATCAGGGGCTACTATCTATGTGGTAATATTTTTACATATTTCTACTTACCTTGAAGCCTGTTAGAAGGCTAGCACAAGCTTCAGTAAGTCCGCTTTTGGCGGACTGAACCTTAAGCACCTCCAGCAGATTGTCCGGCGCCTCCGGTTGGACGGAGGACGCCAGCTCAATAGGCTTGCTCCTCTTGGCAGGAGTTCGCCTGCCGCGGTCCGGAACTGTTGATGATTCCAGCGTGGTGTCCGTCTTAAAGCCGGATTTGGAGCCTGGGGGGTCTCATCCCCTTTACGCCTGGAGTCCGGGAGGTCGCCTCGCGGCTCCTCCCGGACCACCTCCTCTTGCCCCGGAGCTTGTCGCGACGCCACTTTGGCGTCATCCACAGCACAGGGGGAGGCAGCGGGCGGAACTGAATTCACGTCCGATGAATCCAGGGAGCCGCTCGATGACTCGTCGAGCCCGTCCTTGGGCGGGCTGCATGATTATATTTGACATTAGGGAAAGCTGCGCAACAAAAGGAATATCATGAGTTACTCTGGTATCTGAACACTTACGATTTCACCGGACCCTTGGCCCTGTCCGGCCACTCCTCTTCGTCCTCGTCGGCGTCGGGGGTGTAGTCCGGTGGAGGGGTTTTCTTCTTCTTGGACCCTTCGGCCCCCCCTACTAGGGCGGCCTTCCTCTTCTTTCCTCCCCTCGCTGGAGGGGGAGAGGTCTCTTCCTCCTCCTCCTTGTCTTCACGGGAGGAGTGCGTCTCGGACTCATCGGACGACGAGTCCGACACCACCATATGTCGGGAACTCTTTTGAGTCCCCGTGGCCTTCTTCTTCTTGGCCTTATTCTCCAGCACCACATAAGGTGCCGGAACCAGCAGTTTTACTAGGAGAGCAAGGGCTGGGTCTTCGGGCAAGGGAGCCGGACAGTTAATCAGTCCGGACTTCGCCTGCCAATCCTGTCAAAGGTGAGGGAGTTTAGATCCCGCATAGAGTCAAACTATGAAGAAAACTTAACATCCTGTAGAAGATGAAAATATTTTACCTCGCCAGCAGGATGCTGCGAGCTGAATCCACGGTCTTCGGATGCAGATGTGGGAGTGTCGGCGCCTTTGGTTAGCCCCTTCCAGACATCTTCGTGCGTCGTGTCGAAGAGCCTGCTCAGAGTTCGGTGCTGCACCGGGTTGATATCCCACAAATTGAAGTCCCGTTCTTGACACGGAAGGATTCGGCGGACGAGCATGACCTGGACTACGTTGACAAGCTTGAGCTGCTTGTTCACCAGGGACTGGATGCATTTTTGCAGTCCGGTCACCTCTTCTTCGTCGCCCCATGACAAGCCCGTCTCCTTCCAGGACGTGAGCCGCGTACGGGGTCCGGATCGGAATTCAGGGACTGCGATCCACTTCGAATCGCGTGGCTCGGTGATGTAAAACCACCCTGACTGCCACCCCTTCAGGGCCTCTTTGGATTGAAGGATTTTCATAGGAATATTGGAGGATTCCAATCCATTGGATTTTTTCCTAAAGAAGCCCTTTGGATCAAATGAACCACACCTCCAAAATTCCTATGGATGCATTCCTACACCTCAATCCTATAGGAATTTCAACATCCACTATAACCTCTTTTTTACACTGATTCACGTAGGATCGAGGCACTTTTCCTGTGTTTTTCCTTTGTTCCATCCAAATGACCATTTTTGTAGTTTTCCTCTATTTTGTAATCCTCTGTTTTGCACCTACAATCCCGTCAAATTCCTGTGTTTTTTGAATTCCTTTGTTTTCTAATCCTGTGATCCAAAGAAGCCCTCAAGGTCTCCACAAAGGAGACCTCGAGCCATAGGACGTTGGCTATTTTTCCCGCCATGGCACCTCCGCACTCTGCCTAGTTGCCGCGCACTACCTTTGGCTTGACGTTGAAGGTCTTGAGCCAGAGGCCGAAATGGGGGCGGATGCAGAGGAAAGCCTCGCACACGATGATAAACGCCGAGATATTGAGGATGAAGTTCGGGGCCAGATCGTGGAAATCTAGGCCATAGTAGAACATGAGCCCGCGGACAAATGGGTGGAGAGGAAAACCCAGTCCGCGAAGGAAGTGGGGAAGAAATACTACCCTCTCATGGGGCCTTGGAGTGGGAAGAAGCTGCCCCTCCTCAGGAAGCCGGTGCGCGATGTCTTTGGATAGGTATCCGGCCTTCCTTAGCCTTTTGACATGGCCCTCCGTGACGGAGGAGACCATCCACTTTCCTCCCTCTCCGGACATCGTTGGAGAAGGTTGAGGTAGGACATGCGGGCTTGGGCGCTGGAGCTCGGGTGCGCAGAAGATGGATAGGCAAAGGAGGAAGAAGGCGTAGGTAAAAAGGTGGATCCTTATCCCCTTATATGAGTGGATGCGACTATGCGTCCCCACCAGCCTAGTAAAACTTGCTTGCCTCCCAAGCGCCGTGATAAATGGCGTGGTTGGGTTACCCATGTCCGTATTGATGAGAATCCCGTAAATGGAGGACACGATCTCTGCTTTCACAAGACGTGCCAAGGAAACCGCCTCGCAAAACACGCTCAGGTGGAAAAGTGAAAACGATTCGAATAAAGGCTTGGCCGTAGTGTGATGTCACGCTGTGGAATACGTCAGCAGATTAGATTTGTGTCAATATTATTCTCACTGTGGCAATACGTGGTAACTTATTTTGCAGAGCCGGACACTACTCTTGGTGTTTACAAACTTTTATGAAGAATTTGGAGGAAGAACCCGCCTTGCAATACCGAAGACAATCTACGCGCCGGACTCGTCGTCATTGAAGCCTGGTTCAGGGGCTACTGAGGGAGTCCTGCATTAGGGGGTGTTCGGGTAGCCGGACTATACCTTCAGCCGGACTCCAGGACTATGAAGATACAAGATTGAAGACTTCGTCCCGTGTCCGGATGGGACTTTCCTTGGCGTGGAAGGCAAGCTTGGCGATGCGGATATTCAAGATCTCCTACCATTGTAACTGACTTTGTGTAACCCTAACCCTCTCCGGTGTCTATATAAACCGGAGGGTTTTAGTCCGTAGGACAACTTCATCATACAACAATCATACAATAGGCTAGCTTCTAGGGTTTAGCCTCCTTGATCTCGTGGTAGATCTACTCTTGTACTACCCATATCATCAATATTAATCAAGCAGGACGTAGGGTTTTACCTCCATCAAGAGGGCACGAACCTGGGTAAAACATCGTGTTCCTTGCCTCCTGTTACCATCCGGCCTAGACGCACAGTTCGGGACCCCCTACCCGAGATCCGCCGGTTTTGACACCGACATGGTCTATGCCCATGGATGGCCTGGTGGATATCCGAAGTTGAAGCTGGGGTCGGACTGAGATGCATCAGCTATTGCCTGACAAGTTGCAGCTTGGAGGCGAGCTGCCTCCGTCCTCTTCTTGTACTCGGTCGCCTCCTCCCTGGTTATAACATATCTCCCTTTTGCCTGAAAGTCAAAGAAGGTAGGAGCAGGGAGAGCGATGTGATAGATGCGTCGTCTGTCAAAGATTAGTTACTACTAGAGGAACTGATTGTTCCTCTCAACAAACTAATGACGAACCATGGCATTATAATCTAAATAAGCAGGAGGCAACTCAATATCATCTGCACGTATGGGAATCTCAAGAAAATCAGCTAAATGGGCTGCGTAAATTCCACCAAAGTAATCTCCATTAATTTTGTTATTATGCAACCTGGGTGCAACAATGGCCCCCAAATTATATTGTCTATCTGCTAATACATCACTCTTGAGAACACTAAGATCTGGCACACACATGTGACATGCCTCATCCTTACCATTTATGCATCTACCTATAAAGAGAGCAAAATAATGTATAGCACGAAAATGAAAGCTCCCTATGGTAGCTTGTGTGATTTCCCTAGATTCCCCCATAGTTATACTAGCAAGAAAGTATCTATATTCAGATTTGAGAGGTTCACTAACATTACCCCACTGTGGGAGTTTACAAGCAATGTTAAAATCTTCTAAGTCCATTGTATAAGATTTATCATAAAGATCAAATAGGACAGTTTGAGAATTGCGTGATGATGAAAATTCAAACCTTCTCACAAAGGAATCAGTGAGGTAGTGGTAATGACAGCACTTATCTGCCATGAAGCTCTCAAGATCGGCATTACGCACATATGCGTCAAATTCCTCCTTGATTCCTGCTTGGACCATGAAATCTTCTGACGGCCATTCACAAGGCCGCACTTGAGCTTCCCTCGGTGGTTCATCGTATGGCTCATGCATTGCGGGCCTGGGTCCTTGCTTCCTTGAAGAACCACCTTGGTACATTTTACTAAACATATTTTTTCCTCTGAAATATTTCTAAAAATTTTAGTAACTTAAAATAAAAGTGTACCAAACTCAACAAAATTGATAGCAACTACTCCTACAAGTTCCTAGAGGCCATATCATGCATTAAAACTACTTTTGACAATATAAATTTGACATGCAAGCTCAAGAACAGGGTCACCTAAGCAGCAAAAATTTGCCATGAATAAAGCACTAGAACAAAAACTAATTGGCCCATTGGAGGAGTTACATGCCAAAGAACAATCCCCCAAAGCAGTTTTGTGAATGGAGCTTTGAGCTAGGAGATCGAAAATGGCAACAATATGAGCTAGAACTCATGCTTGAGATGGTTGGTGATTTTTTTGGGAGGAAGAAGGAGTGTGTGGTGGCTGGAATAAGTGGAGCGGGCCACCAGGGGCCCACGAGGCAGGGGGGCGCCCAGGGGGTAGGGCGTGCCCTGGACCCTCGTGGCTAGGTGCTGGCTCACCCTGATGTGTTCTCAGTGCCAGATATTCTCAAATATTCCAGAAAAAATCATATTCAAATTTCAGGGCATTTGGAGAACTTTTATTGTCGCGGTATTTTTTATTGCATGGATAATTCAGAAAACTGACAGAAATTACTATTTTTGCTTTATTTAATATAAATAACAGAAAGTAAAAAGAGGGTACAAAGAGTTGTGTTTTCTAAATTCACCCATCTCAAGCTCATGAAAAGGAATCCACTAACAAGGTTGATCAGTTCTTGTTAACAAACTCATTTCGAATAACATGAAACCGGAGAATTTTTGAATAACACTAGGTTACCTCAAGGGGGATATGCATGTCCCCAACAATAAGAATATCATATTTCTTCTTGACAGTAGGAAGAGGGAATTCAAAACCTCCAATAGTGATTGTTGAATTTTTTTCCAATAGAATTGATACTATGGACTTGAGGTTGTTTACTCGGAAAGTGTACCATATGCTCATTACCATTAACATGAAAAGTGACATTGCCTTTGGTGCAATCGATAACAGCCCCTGCAGTATTCAAAAAGGGTCTTCCAAGAATAATAGACATACTATCGTCCTCGGGAATATCAAGAATAACAAAGTCTGTTAAAATAGTAACATTTGCAACCACAAGAGGCACATCCTCACAAATACTAACAGGTATAGCAGTTGATTTATTATCCATTTGCAAAGATATTTCAGTAGGTGTCAACTTATTCAAATCAAGTCTACGATATAAAGAGAGAGGCATAACACTAACACCGGCACCAACATCACATAAAGCGGTTTTAACATAGTTTCTTTTAATGGAGCATGGTATACTTGGTACTCCTGGATCTCCAAGTTTCTTTGGTATTCCACCCTTAAAAGTATAATTAGAAAGCATGGTGGAAATTTCAGCTTCCGGTATCTTTCTCTTATTTGTAACAATATCCTTCATATATTTAGCATAAGGATTCATTTTAAGGAAGAGCTCCAGGCTCTCATGGAAAAACATGAGAGTTTGGAGCTTGACTCAAAGACGCGAGCGTCCAAGCTCGCGATGGCTATTCAAAATGCCAAGTCTGCCAAGGCCGAATCCCAGAAGACCCTCCAGGAGTTGGATGAGGTGAAGAAGATAGCGGCGGGTAAGGCATTCTTTATGCAAAGCAAACACATAAACGTGAGTTACTTGTTACTTACCCGAATCCGGAGCCGAGGAGGGCAGTTAGTATGCTGAGGCCGGACACCCCATGCCCCTGAGCGACCAGCTGAAGCAACTGGTCGAGCTCCACAAGGCGGCCGAACAGGCCATGAAGGGCCTCATAGTTCGGCTGTGGCCTGGAGGGGCTCTGCTTGGGAGCTATTTCGGGCTGGTGCGGCGGTTGGCGGAGGCCTGTCCAAGGCTCGAAGTCATCAAGCGCTCCGTCTGCATTGAAGGTGCCCGTAGGGCCCTTGCCCGTGCTAAGGTGCACTGGGGCAAGCTGGATGCTGAGAAGCTTGTGAAGGACGGGCCACCGCCGGGGAAAGAGCATCGCAAGACCGAGAATTATTATAAGGATGTTCTGAAGGGTGCCTGCCTTGTGGCGGATGAATGTTCTAGGGATGTAATTTTTGAGTGAAACTTGCTCGTTTTGTCCTGTGCGCTGAAAACTTGTTCATATGCGCTAAGCAATCCTATTGGAATTTAAAATATTACCTTCTGTGCGCCTGTTTATCAATTCTGAGAGATGGCAAGTCGTCGGCTTCTGCCCCCGTGCCGCTAGTGTTGGGGTGTTTGGTGATAAACCTGAGCGCTCTTTTTCCCATGTTTGGGTCCTTTGAGGGAGGCGCTCAGCCCAACGAACAAGGCAATCGGACTATAATGCGTGAACACTCTCACTTAGCCATAGAATTCTATAATTTTAAATTTTGGCAAAGCCCCTGGTATTCCGAAGACCGAGTTCGGGGCGCTATCCACGCCTTGGCTGGACAGAGCCGGCTCCTCGCTCTAAGCGGCATAAGTCTTTAGGGACTCGAAAAACTTCTCGAACAGCGACCAGCTCTCGCTTCGTCATGACAGTCAGTTTTAGCTTTCTCCACTGAGGTGCTCGACCCAGCTCAACTGGGGCACAATCACAGTGGTTCTCCTAGTGCTACCTTAGCTGATATAGCGGAACGTAAGGCACCAAAACATAGGAGCCAGGCAAACCCAACTATTGACCCAAGACATGATTCGGAGCCGATGCATATAATGCTATAAGTTCGGGGTGCCGCACTTGTTAAAGTGTTCGGACTTCTCACACCATATTGAGGGGTACTAAAGCCCCTGGCGTATTTTGGTCGTACCAAAGTGCACGGATGCAACATGTCGTTAAGGAACATATATTAAAAAAAGTAATACAGAAATAGACAAAAGTTATGCATTGTTTATTAAAGAGGGCTGCGATCAAAGCAGAACAATACAAATAATGCAATAAGCAAAAGGTTGGACTATGTAACATGTCCGTTCCAGGGGCAAGCTGCGGAATAGTATGCGAAACAGGTATACTGCTCGTGATAGAGACCACCTGGGAGTTCTGTAATGCGGCATGGCTTGTCTGCTTCCCTGATTCTTGCATCGTTTGTGCGGCAATTGAACTGCTGAATAGGCCTTCCGAAGAGTGGAGTCCTGAAAGTAAGAGAAAATTAAAAAATTGACAGCCCCTGGTGCGGTTTAAGCCGTGTTTCGGACGTGCCGTGATGGTGCCGCTCCCCCTGTACCCATGGTATTTCTAGAGCGTAGTTATGTACGCGAAGTACTGGTATCGCCTTTTTACGAGGGCTGGGGTTGGGGCCGCATTGCTACGCCTGCTCGGGTCGTGCCAGGCGGTCTTGTTGTAGGTTACTTCGGGCGCGCTTGACGGTGTCCGATCGTTTAATGGCCGGACTGGAGAACTGCTTGGAGAGGCTGCTTTGTTCTTCCGCAGCAAGGGCCGCCGTGTGCTCCTCCGTTCAGAGAGAGCGTTTGGTGTTTCCATTGACCGTAATTACTCCTCGAGGGCCTGGCATCTTGAGCTTAAGGTATGCATAGTGCGGTACTGCATTGAACTTGGCAAATGCGGTTCGCCCGAGCAGTGCATGATAGCCACTGCGGAATGGGACTATGTCGAAGATTAGCTCCTCGCTTCGGAAATTATCCGGAGATCCGAAGACCACTTCAAGTGTGACTGAGCCTGTACAGTTAGCCTCTACACCTGGTATTACGCCTTTAAAGGTCGTTTTGGTGGGCTTAATCCTCGAGGGATCTATGCCCATTTTCTGCACTATATCCTGGTAAAGCAGGTTCAGGCTACTGCCGCCGTCCATAAGGACTCTAGTGAGATGAAATCCGTCAATAATTGGGTCTAGAACCAATGCGGCGAATCCGCCATGACGGGTGCTAGTGTGATGGTCCCTTCGATCAAAGGTGATCGGGCAGGAAGACCATGGTTTGAACTTTGGGGCGACTGGCTCTATCGCGTATACGTCCCTTAACGCGCACTTCCGCTCCCTCTTGGGGATGTGGGTTGCATATATCATATTCACCGTCCGCACTTGTGGGGGAAAGCCCTTCTGTCCACTGTTGTTCGGCGGCTGGGGCTCCTCGTCGTCATCGCTATGCGGCCCCTTGTCTGTATTTTTGGCATTTAACTTGCCTGCCTGCTTGAACACCGAACAATCCCTGTTGGTGTGATTGGCCGGCTTTTCGGGGGTGCCATGTATCTGGCACAAGCGGTCGAGTATTCGGTCCAAACTGGACGGGCCCCTAGGATTTCTTTTTAATGGCTTTTTCCGCTGACTAGATTTATAGCCTCTAAATCCGGCATAAACTGTCGTATCCTCAGCATTATCGCCATTAGTGTGGCGCTTCCGCTTGTTGTGATGCGACCTGCCACTACTGTCCCTGGTATCCGAATTACCAGGGTTCTTGGTCATATTGTTGCTATGAGCAAGCCAGCTGTCTTCTCCCGCGCAAAAGCGGGTCATGAGTGTCGTGAGTGCTGCCATAGACTTTGGCTTTTCCTGTCCAAGGTGCCGGGCAAGCCACTCGTCACGGATATTGTGCTTGAAGGCTGCTAGGGCCTCAGCGTCCGGACAGTCGACTATTTGATTTTTCCCAAAAATTTGCCATGAATAAAGCACTAGAACAAAAACTAATTGGACCATTGGAGGAGTTACATACCAAAGAACAATCCCCCAAAGCAGTTTTGTGAATGGAGCTTTGAGCTAGGAGATCAAAAATGGCAACAATATGAGCTAGAACTCGTGCTTGAGATGGTTGGTGATTTTTTTGGGAGGAAGAAGGAGTGTGTGGTGGCTGGAATAAGTGGAGCGGGCCACCAGGGGCCCACGAGGCAGGGGCGCCCAGGGGGTAGGGCGCACCCTGGACCCTCGTGGCTAGGTGCTGGCTCCCCCTGATGTGTACTCAGTGCCAGATATTATCAAATATTCCAGAAAAAATCAAATTCAAATTTTAGGGCATTTGGAGAACTTTTATTGTCGCGGTATATTTTATTGCATGGATAATTCAGAAAACTGACAGAAATTACTATTTTTGCTTTATTTAATATAAATAACAGAAAGTAAAAAGAGGGTACAAAGAGTTGTGTTTTCTAAATTCACCCATCTCAAACTCATGAAAAGGAATCCACTAACAAGGTTGATCAGGTCTTGTTAACAAACTCATTTCGAATAACATGAAACCGAAGAATTTTCGAATAACACTAGGTTACCTCAACGGGGATATGCATGTCCCCAACAATAAGAATATCATATTTCTTCTTGACAGTAGGAAGAGGGAATTCAAAACCTCCAATAGTGATTGTTGAATTTTTTTTCCAATCGAATTGATACTATGGACTTGAGGTTGTTTCCTCGGAAAGTGTACCGTATGCTCATTACCATTAACATGAAAAGTGACATTGCCTTTGGTGCAATCGATAACAGCCCCTGCAGTATTCAAAAAGGGTCTTCCAAGAATAATAGACATACTATCGTCCTCGGGAATATCAAGAATAACAAAGTCCGTTAAAATTGTAACGTTTGCAACCACAAGAGGCACATCCTCACAAATGCTGACAGGTATAGCAGTTGATTTATTAGCCATTTGCAAAGATATTTCAGTAGGTGTCAACTTATTCAAATCAAGTCTACAATATAAAGAGAGAGGCATAACACTAACACCGGCACCAACATCACATAAAGCGGTTTTAACATAGTTTCTTTTAATGGAGCATGGTATACTTGGTACTCCTGGATCTCCAAGTTTCTTTGGTATTCCACCCTTAAAAGTATAATTAGAAAGCATGGTGGAAATTTCAGCTTCCGGTATCTTTCTCTTATTTGTAACAATATCCTTCATATATTTAGCATAAGGATTCATTTTAAGCATATCGGTCGAACGCATACGCAAAAAGATAGCTCTAATCATTTCAGCAAAGTGCTCAAAATCCTCATCATCCTTTTTCTTGGATGGTTTAGGAGGAAAAGGCATGGGTTTCTGAACCCATGGTTCTCTTTCTCTACCGTGCTTCCTAGCAACAAAGTCTCTCTTATAATAACGTTGATTCTTTGATTATTGGTTATCAAGATCAATAGCAGGTTCAATCTCTACATCATTATCATTGCTAGGTTGAGCACCAATATGAACATCATCATTAACATTATCACTAGGTTCATGTTCAATACCAGATGGTGTTTCAACATGAGATATAGAAATATCATTAGGATTCTCAGGTGTGCCTACAACAGGTTCACTAGAAGCATGCAAAGTCCTATCATTTTTATTTTTCTTCCTCTTAGAAGGACTAGGTGCATCAATGTTATTTCTGTGAGAATCCTGCTCAATTCTCTTAGGGTGGCCCTCTGAATACAAAGGTTCCTGAGTCACTTTACCTCCTCTAGTTGCAACTCTAACATCAAAGTCATTATTCTTACTATTCAATTCATTGGGCAAATCATTCTGAGCTTTAAGTACTTGTTCTACTTGAGTGGTAACCATAGAAGCATGTTTACTAATGAGTTTAAGTTCACCTTTAACTCTAGACATATAATCACCCAAGTATTCAAGCATATCAGCATTGTGTTTCAATTGTCTACCAACATAAGCATTAAAATCTTCTTACTTAACCATAAAGTTATCAAATTCATCCAAACATTGGCTAGCAAACTTAGCAGGAGAGATTTTAGCTTTATCATATCTATAGAGAGAGTTTACGTTTACTACCTGTGTCGGGTTATCGAGACCGTGTGTTACTTAAATAGGTGATGAATTAAGACCATGCATTTCTTCAAAAGGAGGTAAATTCTTTTACTTTCATACCTTTTACAGATAAATCAGGATTTCTTTGCCTCTTGCATATCTTCAGGACTGAGAAATAGAATACCCCTTTTATTTGGAGTTGGCTTAGGAGTTGGTTCAGGAAGTGTCCAATTATTTTCATTAGTCAACATATTATTCAATAGCAATTCAGCTTGATCAATAGTTCTTTCCCTGAAAACACAACCAGAACAACTATCCAGGTAATCTCTGGAAGCATCGGTTAGTCCATTATAAAAGATATCAAGTATTTCATTTTTCTTGAGACGATGAGCGGGCAAAACATTAAGTAATTGGAGAAGCCTCCCCCAAGCTTGTGGGAGACTCTCTTCTTCAGTTTGCACAAAATTATATATTTCCCTTAAAGCAGCTTGTTTATTATGAGCAGGGAAATTTTTAGCAGAGAAGTAGTAAATCATATCCTGGGGACTACGCACACAACCAGGATCAAGGGAATTAAAGCATATCTTAGCATCACCCTTTAATGAGAACGAAAATAATATAATAGTAGCGAGTTTTCTCATCATTAGTGAACAGGGTAGCTATATCATTTAATTTAGTAAGATGTGCCACAACAGTTTTGGATTCATAGCCATAGAAAGGATCAGATTCAACCAAAGTAACTATATCAGGATCAACAGATAAATCATAATCCTTATCAGTAATAAAGATAGGTGAAGTAGCATAAGCAGGATCATATTTCATTCTAGCATTCACATATTTTTCTTTCAGCTTAGCTAATAGTTTCTTAAGATCACTTCTATCATTGCAGGCAAGAAAGTCTCTAGCAGTTTCTTCATCCATAACATAACCCTTAGGCACAATAGCAATTCATATCTATGGGGATAATCTTCATCATCACCTTCATCAATATTATCAGTTTCAATAATTTCATTCTCTCTAGCCCTAGCAAGTTGTTCGTCAAGAAATTCACCTAGTGGAACAGTAGTATCAAGCATAGAAGTAGTTTCATCATAAGTATCATGCAAAGAAGAAGTGGCATCATTAATAACATGCGACCTATCAGAATCAATAGCATGTGTAGGTGTCACAAGTTTACTCATAACAGAAGGAGAATCAAGTGTAGAGCTAGATGGCAGTTCCTTACCTCCCCTCGTAGTTGAGGGATAGATCTAGGTTCTTTGATCTTTCAAGTTCTTCATAGTGATAAGCAGATATAAATCCCAAGTGACTTAAAGAATAGAGCTATGCCCCCAGAGACGTCGTCAGAAAATGGTCTTGATAACCCACAAGTATAGGGGATCACAATAGTTTCGAGGATAGAGTATTCAACCCAAATTTATTGATTTGACACAAGGGGAGCCAAAGAATATTCTCTAGTATTAGCAGCTGAGTTCTCAATTCAACCACACCTAGAAAGTTAATATCTGCAGCAAAGTATTTAGTAGCAGAGTAATCTGATAGTAGTGGTAATGGTAGCAAAAGTAATATTTTTGGTTTTATAGTGATTCTAACAGTAGCAATGGAAAAGTAAATACGCGAAGAACAATATATGAAAAGCTCATAGCCATCGGATCGGTGATGGAGAATTATGTCAAATGCGATCGATCATGCAACAATTATAATATAGGGTGACACAGAACTAGCTCCAGTTCATCAATGTAATGTAGGCATGTATTCTAAATATAGTCGTACATGCTTATGGAAAAGAACTTGCATGACATCTTTTGTCCTACCCTCCCGTGGCAGCAGGGTCCTATTGGAAACTAAGGGATATTAAGGCCTCCTTTTAATAGAGTATCGGACCAAAGCATTAACACATAGTGAAAACATGAACTCCTCAAACTACGATCATCACCTGGAGTGGTCCCAATTATTGTCACTTCGGGGTTGCCAGATCATAACACACAGTAGGTGACTATAGACTTGCAAGATAGGATCAAGAACTCACATATATTCATGGAAACATAATAGGTTCAGATCTGAAATCATGGCACTCGGGCCCGAGTGACAAGCATTAAGCATAGCAAAGTCGTAGCAACATCAATCTCAGAACATAGTGGATACTAGGGATTAAACCCTAACAAAACTAACTCGATTACATGATAAATCTCATCCAACCCATCACCGTCCAGCTTGCCTATGAAGCAATTACTCACAAACGGTAGTGAGCATGATGAAATTGGTGATGGAGGAAGGTTCATGATGGCGATGGCAACGGATTCCCCTCTCCGGAGCCCCGAACGGACTCCGGATCAGCCCTCCCGAAAGAGTTTAGGGCTTGGCTGCGGTCCCTGTCGTAAAACGCGATGAATCCTTCAC
The DNA here is from genome assembly GCF_002162155.2 of Triticum dicoccoides. NCBI lineage: Eukaryota > Viridiplantae > Streptophyta > Magnoliopsida > Poales > Poaceae > Triticum > Triticum dicoccoides. The sequence goes on along the minus strand of NC_041392.1, from coordinate 685,568,593 downwards.
TATGGTTTTTCTCTCCCCGAACACGAATATATGGAGTTGGAGTTGAGGTCGGTGGAGCGTCAAGGGGCCCACGAGGCAGTGGGGCACGCCTAGGGGGGTAGGCGCCCCCCACCCTCGTGGACAGGGTGTGGCCCCCTGACGTGGATTCTTCTTCCAGTATTTTTTATATATTCCAAAAATAATCTCAATTGATTTTCAGGTCATTCCGAGAACTTTTATTTCTGCACAAAAATAACACCATGGCAATTCTGCTGAAAACAACGTTAATCCGGGTTAGTTCCATTCAAATCATGCAAGTTAGAGTCCAAAACAAGGGGAAAGTGTTTGGAAAAGTAGATACGACGGAGACGTATCAACTCCCACAAGCTTAAACCTTTGCTTGCCCACAAGCAATTCAGTTGATAAACTGAAAGTGATAAAGAAAAACTTTTACAAACTCTGTTTGCTCCTGTTGTTTGTAAATATGTAAAGCCAGCATTCAAGTTTTCAGCAAAAAATATGAACTAACCACATTCGCAATAACATTTAAGTCTCATGTTTACTCATGTCAATGGCATAATCAACTAGCGAGCAATAATAATAAATCTCAGATGACAACACTTTTCAAAACAATCATAATATGATATGACAAGATGGTATCTCTCTAGCCCTTTCTGAGACCGCAAGACATAAATGCATAGCACCTTTAAGGATCGAGGACTGACTAGACATTGTAATTCAAGGTAAAAGAGATCCAGGCTCAGTTATACTCAATTAAACTAACAGTAATGGATGCAAATGACAGTGGTGCTCTCCAACTGGTGCTTTTTAATAAGAGGATGATGACTCAACATAAAAGTAAATAGATAGTGTAGCGACCCAACCTCAAATGGTCAAGTCTCTGTGCTTTAGTGTCATCCCTGGATCGGTAATGCTGACACATACAATACTCGGAGGATTTACAACAAAGTAGCAATCACACACTTATTACATCGAATGTCTCAAAAGGGAACTTATTACAATAAATATGGCTTAAGGACATCTAATACGATAACAGCGGAAGGCTAGGAAGATAAAGTGAGTCCATCAACTCCAACGGCATAGCTGAGTGCATGGCAAACGACCTATCGCATCTTACTCGTCTGAAAAGTCTGCAACATAATACGTTGCAGCCCGAAAATGGGTCAGCACATGGAATATGCTGGCAATGTAACACAGTAGAGCAATGAACAGATAAATGCTATCACTACATGCATATATGGCTGGTGGAGGCTCTATGGTTATATGGTTTTTGCGAAAAGCAATTTTTTCCCTACAATAAATGAATAAATTTTTTATGTAACTATCATGGTAGTTGAAACATTCAGAATGGTACCCCCATCTTAATCCCAATTAAAAGTAATTATCAACCCAACAAATAACCATAGATCTCCTCCATTGGATTTCTCGCACTACATGGTGTTTGAGAAACGGATGACCGAGACACAGTCTTTCAAAAGCATTAAATCTTTACTCCGGGTGGACAGTTACACCTACTTTCCCTCTACATCTACTAGCCCACCACTGACAGAGGTCATAAAACATACTCGACTATGCCAGAGCCCATAATGTCTTGTGGCTGCACACGGAGGTTTCCAGCATGAACAATCTCATGATCCCTTTGAGTTTGGGTTTGGGACCATAGGAGGATCGCACGGTATATCCCCGGGATCTCCTGGACAACACTGGTATATCCCCAGCTGCCAAAACAAGCAATCCACCCAGATGTGTATTAAAGTTGCCACCTTAAGTTGAACCATTAATTAACAATCTCACATCTGTCATGGATACACTCAAACCCAAACCACGTCTACGAGCATAGCATAGCAATATAAGCATAACGTAGAAGTAACTCCCATGGTTTGATAATAAAATAGGGCAATAGGTTCTACCTCACCATCTACTTCCCAATACCCACAAGTTAATCACATCCTAATCATGCAAGGTTTGAGGATTAGAACTAATACATAAAACTGTGTATGAAAGAAGCATGATAAATATGTTACTTGCCTTGCTGACGATCCGCAAAACCTAGAGACTTGGTAGCATGCTTTGCACTCCGGGTGTTCTATCGCAAACAAACAATAGCATACATAAGCAATCAAGCAAAGATGCATGGCTAAATCTCAAATAAGAAGATCCAACTAGAAAGTTCAACTTAAGAACTCTGATTTGCAAAAATAATCAAATCAAGCGGAGCAACCAAACTCAAACAGCGAAAGAAACAAGATCCGATAACTAATCTGGACTAAAGTCAAATTTTACAGTACCAAAATCTTGTTCAAGTTGGTTAAACGGAAAGAGGGCTTCGAGACAAAGATCTAGGCGCTTGAATCGCCTGATTCCGATAAATGAGCGAAAAGATAAACTAAAACGAAGACCGGGTCAGAAATCACGATCGAAAATAATGGCGAAAAACCCTGGAAAAAGAAAAACTGACGAACAGGCTAACAAACAAATGTTCGCTGTCAGTGACTAACGGGTGAACAGCGTTCGTTAAAACGAACGAAAGAACAAACGTCCGCTGTTTAACCGAACTGAGAAAAAACCGAACCGATCTATTAAAAAACAGATCTAGGGTTTTCAAAATAAACCGAACGGTTTTAGAAAAACAGGTGCTACCTCGGCATACGTGATGGCGGCGGTGGCGCAGCAGCGGCTGGCTAGGGTTATGGTTGGCGCGACACGGCTGGCTGGGCCTCGGGGTCGCGACTCGGGCGGCTTATAAGAGGCCGGCCTGGAGAGTCCTGGCCGGGTATGGCCCGAAGTCGGTTTCCCTTTTTTTAATTATTCCGTGCAGAAAAACAAAGAAAATAAATACTAAACAGACTCCAAAAATGCCGAAATAAATTTTCCCTGTCCTCTAAAAATAATCCAGACAAGGTGAACATTTAATTGGCCCTATAAGGCAATTTTGAAATATGCATATTTTTCCTAATTCAAATAAAATTTCTATAAAATCCAAAAAAATATGCAAATTGATTTTAATATTTTTCCTCCAATATTTTATTTATTTTGGAGAAGTCATATTATCTCCTCTCATATATTTTTGTATTAAATATTTTTGGAGAAAATTTATTGAAACCAAAGTGATCATTGTTTCCATATTTGATCAAATTCAAATATGCAAAATGGTGAAATCCCCCATCTCTCTCTGAGGGTCCTTGAGTTTCTTAGAATTTCAAGGATCGCGGAAGTCAAAATGCACAAAATATGATATGCATGGATGACCTATGTATAACATTCCAAATTGAAAAATTGGGATGTTACAAACCTACCCCCCTTAAGATGAATCTCGTCCTCGAGATTCGGGTTGGCTAGAGAATAGGTGTGGATGGTCTTTCCGTAGATCATCCTCTCGTACCCAAGTGGCTTCATCCTCGGTATGGGGGCTCCATTGAACTTTGCAAAACTTGATAACCTTGCTGCGAGTAACTCGACTGGAAAACTTAAGAATCTTGATAGGTTTCTCCTCGTAGTTCAAATCACTATCCAACTGTATTGCTTCCAGTGGCACTGTATCTCTCAGGGGATATCGGCCATCCCTACATGGCACTTCTTCAACTGGGAAACGAGAAACACATCATGAACTCCCGACAATCCTTCGGGTAACTCCAACTTGTAGGCTACCTCTCCCATGCGTTCCAAAACACGGTACGGTCCCACAAATCTCGGGGCTAACTTACCTTTAACTCCAAATCGTTTAACTCCTCTAAGTGGTGACACTCTCAGATATGCTGTGTCTCCGATTTCATAGACTACCTCCTTGCGTTTTGAGTCTGCATAAATCTTCTGTCTTGACTGAGCTATCTTTAGTCTATCTCGAATTAGTTTAACCTTCTCTTCGGACTCCTTAATCAAATCGGGTCCAAACAGCTATCTATCTCCAACCTCATCCCACATCAACGGTGTTCTGCACCTTCTTCCATACAGAGCCTCGAACGGTGCCATCTTCAAACTGGCCTGGTAACCATTGTTGTACGAGAACTCTACGTAGGGCAAATTATCATCCCAACTAGATCCATAGTCTAGTGCACAAGCTCTCAGCATGTCCTCCAGAATCTGATTGACTCTCTCTGTCTGTCCATCTGTCTACGGGTGAAAAGTTGTACTGAACTCCAGCCTGGTTCCCTAAGTCTGATGCAGCTAGTGCCAAAACTTGGAAGTAAATTGTGTTCCTCTATCTGATACGATGGTCCTCGGAACTCCGTGCAGACATACGATCTGGTCATATATATCTTGGCCAACTTCGCACTTGTATAAGTGTTTTCACTGGGATAAAGTGAGCTACTTTGGTCTAGCGGTCCACTACTACCCAGATAGAATCATATCCCAATCGGGTCCTGGGTAATCCAGTGATAAAATCCATGCCAAGTTTGTCCCACTTCCATTCGCATGTCGGCATAGGCTGCAGTAGTCCTGCTGGCTTGTGATGTTCTTCCTTCACTCTGTGGCATAAATCACATACGGCTACATACTCGGCAATATCCTTCTTCATTCCAATCCACCAGAAACGCTCCTTCAAATCCAAATACATCTTGGTGTTTCCTGGGTGTATCGAGTATGGTGTGTCATGAGCTTCCTGTAATATCAACTTCCTGATCTTGGCATTATTGGGCACATATACACGGTCCTGGAACCACAAGGTGTCATGCTCATCCTCACGAAAACCTTTGGCTTTTCCTTCACTCATCTTCTCCTTTATCTTGGAAATTTCTTTGTCATCCTTCTGAGCTTCTTGAATCTTTCCCAACAATGTCGATTGCACTTCCATGGTTGTAACAAAACCTTTAGGAACTATCTCCAAACGAAGTTCCCTGAGATCCTCTGCTAACTCCTTTAGCATTCCTTCTCTTACGAGGGTGTTGATGTAAGTCTTTCGGCTCAAGGCGTCTGCTACAACATTGGCCTTGCCTGGATGATAGTGCAACTTCATATCATAATCTTTTATAAGCTCCAACCATCTCCTTTGCCTGAGGTTCAACTCCTTCTGGGTGAAAATGTACTTCAAACTGTTATGATCCGTGTACACATCACAATGATTTCCAATAAGAAAATGCCTCCAGGTCTTGAGTGCATGCACTACAGCTGCTAACTCCAAATCATGCGTGGCATAATTCAACTCGTGTGTTTTAAGTTGTCGTGAGGCATACGAAACAACTCTTCCGTCTTGCATAAGTAATCCTCCAAGTCCTAAGCGAGAGACGTCACAATACACTTGGAAATCCTTGCGTATATCCGGCAGAATCAGCACTGGGGCTGTAGTCAAACATTTCTTCAGCTCCTGGAAACTTGCTTCACATTCCTCAGTCCAATGGAACTTGGTGTCCTTCTTCAACAACGTCGTCATGGGCTTCGCAATCTTAGAGAAATTTTTAGTGAACCTCCGATAGTATCCTGCGAGTCCAGGAAAACAGTGGATCTCTCCAACTGATGTGGGTGCCAACCACTCAGTGACTGATTTCACCTTGGTAGGGTCCACTACTATACCTTCTCCTGATATAACATGTCCAAGAAATCCAACTTCCTTCAACCAAAACTCACATTTGCTAAACTTGGCATATAACTGATGTTCTGTGAGCTTCTCGAGAATTAAACACAAATGCTCCTTATGTTCCTCCTCATTCTTTGAGTATACCAAGATATCATCTATGAACACCAGGACAAACTTATCCAAGAACTCCATGAACACTTTGTTCATCATACTCAAGAAATAGGGGGGCGTTAGTCAACCCAAATGACATAACCATATACTCATATAGCCCATACCTTGTGGTGAATGTTGTCTTAGGTATATCCTTTTCTCAAATCTTCCACTACTAGGAAAAGGGCTATAGATGATATGGCCACTAATGGCGCACCAGACATGTGGTGCGCCACTACTATATAGTAATGGCGCACCATGAGTCGGTGCGCCATTAGTGTGGTAGACACTAATGGCGCACCAGACCCACGGTGCGCCATTAGTAACAATTTTTTTTCCAAAAATTCTAACGGCGCACCAGGGAGTAGTGCGCCATTACTAGTTTAACTAGTAATGGAGCACCTCCTACACAGTGCGCCACTACTATTTATTTATTTTATTTTTTTGCAAACTACTAATGGCGCACCTCAAGCTGGTGCCCCATTAGTAACAAGGGTTACTATTGGTGCATTTGTCTCTGGTGCGGCATTAGTAACCTGGGACCAGCTAGATATTTTGGACAGCCACACCTACACACTCACTTTCCCCACTTCATTCTATCCACCTCCTCCTGCAAGCTTGTGTCGGCTGCATCCTCCTCCTCACCTCATTTGCACCATAGATTCGTCAAAATAAAGTGGTTAAATTACCTTTTTTTTGATAGGTAAGTAAGGCGAAAGCTATCTTTAAGTTGTAGATCTACTTTTTTTCTCCCTACCTCGCTCCAACAACGTGCACATGCACTTTTTATGGCCTTGCTAGATCTATGTATGTTTGTGGTGTTGCATATATGTTTGTGGTTGCAAGTACCGGTATTTGAAATGCGATAGTTGCCAATATTTCGCCGGAATGTTGATTCATTTCCGTTTCGGCGAGAATTTTGGCACTACGCATTCTTTTTTGTCCTATTTTTAGGAAAAGTCATGCCAAATTTTTTTCTTGGTTCTAAAATATCATTTTGCTCTACCCCGCGGGCAACCATGGTCCGCACGATGACTGAAGGCATCGTGAATAGGTTTTTGAGCTCCGCGAAGGCCGAGATGCTTCAAAAGAACGAGATGGAGATAAGATGTCCGTGTCGAAGATGCAAGCTGAAGAGCCTTATTGCGGACCCGGATTCCGGGCAGGTGCGGGACCACCTGCTCTTGCGTGGTTTCATGGATGGCTATCGGTGGCAAGGTGATGAAGATGACTATGAAGTCGTCCATGGGGGCCGGTCAACAAATGAGGAAGGGCAGCAAGACAACCACCGCGGCGAGGGCGGGCGAGAAGACGAAGAATCTCTGGGACATGATGACGACGGTGATGCTGTATACAGTCATCATGTAGAAGATGTCGGACATGATGATGAGGAAGATCAAGACGAAGGGCATGATCATGAAGATGAAGATGCCGGAGCAGACGATGATGGAGGCTGGGTGTAGGACCCTCATATTCAAGAGCTGCTTCTCAAGCAGACGGATAACGCAAGAGCTGTCGCCCGAGAGAAAGCCAAGCTGGATCAACTGGAGATAGACGTGGTTACTCCATTGTATGAAGGACGCAGGCCCGAGGATACCCGCCTGAAAGTAATGCTCATGGCTCTGGAGATGAAGGTTAAACACAAAATGATCGACGCATGCTTCGACAAGCACATGTCATTCTGGCACGAACGTCTTCCCAAGGGGAACAAGTGCCCGACTAGTTTCGAGGAGCCGAAGAAAATCGTGTGTCCTCTGGATTTACCGCACATGAAATACCATGTGTGCATGAACAATTGCATCATTTATCGGGACGAGCACGCGGAGTCTACCATATGTCCAGTGTGCGGCATCACTCGATACAAGAAGAGGTACAAAGCTCCTCGAAAAGTGGTGTGGTACTTTCTGATCACTCCTCGTCTGCACCAGTATTTCGCGGACCCTAAGGTTGCAAAGCTCCTGCGTTGGCACGCGGATAGGGAGGACAAGAAGCGGGAAGATGACGGAAATGATCCGGAGATAAATAAAAAAGACAAGATGCTGAGTCACCCTAAGGATGCGAGCCAGTGGCAAGCGTTGAACTTCGAAGACCCAGAATTTGGGAACGATCCAAGGAACATCATGCTGGGCACGAGCACCGATGGAGTCAATCCGTTTGGCAGCCAGAGAAGCACACATAGCAGCTGGCCTGTGTTTGTGTGGATGCACAACCTTCCCCCTGGTTTTGCATGAAGAGGAAGTACATTCACATGAGTATGATAATTGAAGGGCCTAAACAACCAGGGAATGGCATCAATCTGTATCTAGGGCTGCTAAAAGAGGAGCTAGACACGCTGTGGAAAGCGCCAGCCAATACGTGGGACGCCGCAGAGAAAGAATATTTCCCTATGAGAGCTGCACTGCTCAAGACGGTGCACGACTATCTCGGTTACGGATATCTCGCGGGGCAGGTGGTCCACGGATTTTCTGTATGCTTCAGGTGCATGGATGACACAACGTACCGCCAGCTAGATAGAGATCCCAGGTCTTCGAAAACCATGTTCATGGGACATCAAAGGTGGCTTCGCGACGATGACCCGTGGAGAAAACGCAAGGATCTCTTCGATGGTGAAATCGAACCCCGAAGGCGCCCGTGTACGAGGAGCGGCGAGGAAATAGACGAGCTGTTGAAAAATTGGAAAGATTGCCCACTGCAGGGAAAGAAGCAATAGGCGCTAGAGCCGGGAAAGAAGCGAAAGGCGCCAAAGCCGCTGCTGAAGGTATGGAAAACGAGGTCTGTTTTCTGGGACTTGACGTACTGGAAGATCCACCGTGTGCCTCACAGCCTTGATGTCATGCATATCACGAAGAATGTGTGCGAGAGTCTGCTTGGTACCCTGCTCAACATGCCAGAGAGGACCAAAGATGGGCCGAAAGCAAGGGCAGACTTGAAATCAATGGGCATCAGGGAGGAGCTTCACGCTAATGATGATGATGATGAGGCGAAGCAAGACACAGAAAGTCGTCGCAAAGGCAAAAAGGCCAAGAAGACCGGAAATGACTACCCTCCCGCGTGCTTCACTCTAAGTCAGGAGGAGATCGAGCAGTTTTTGACATGCCTCGTAGGAGTAAAACTTCCTTACGGTTACGCGGGGAAGATAAGCAGATACCTAGACCCATCGAAGCAGAAGTTTAGCGGGATGAAGTCTCACGACTGTCACGTGCTGATGATGCAGATACTTCTAGTTGCAATCCGTGGGATCATGGACGTGCACGTCCGTGAAACGCTATTTGGCCTATGCAACTTTTTCGACGTCATCTCTTGGAAGTCGGTTGGCGTGAGGCAACTCAGAAGGCTACAGGAAGAGATCGTGGTGATACTATGCGAGCTTGAGATGTACTTCCCTCCCGCATTCTTCGACGTTATGGTGCATCTGCTGGTTCATATAGTGGAGGATATCATCCAACTCAGGCCGACGTTCCTGCACAGCATGATGTCGTTCGAAAGGATGAATGGTGTCATCAAAGGATACGTTCACAGCATGTCACGTCCAGAGAGAAGCATAGCCAGGGGCTTTCTGACCGAAGAGTGCATCTCCTACTGCACGAATTATCTAGGCATCGAGAACCCCGTTGGTCTGCCCGTTAACAGGCACCTCGGCAGGCTCGCTGGATGGGGTCACCGTGAGGGTCGCCGCAAAATGCATGTCGACTTCGAGGGTCGACTCGCCGACTTTGAAAGAGCAAACCTTTATTGAGAAGACGTACAATGACCAAGGCCAACAGAGGACGGACGGAGATATAATCAAAGAGCACAACTCATGTTTCACGCGTTGGTTCAAGCAGAAGCTTCTGTCGTACCCTTTACATGAGGATTCTTCCGCGGAAGAACAACTCATATTCCCCTCGTCACAGGGCGCCAAGCACAACCTGATGACCTATGAGGCGTACGATATAAACGGCTACACATTCTACACTGAGGACAAGGACATGAAGAGCGATGGTTATCAGAACTCCGGGGTAACGATGGAATCCTACACCGGTAACGACAAGGACAGATACTACGGAAGGATCAAGGAGATCTGGGAGCTGAGCTACGCTGGAGAGAAGGTCCCGATGTTCCGTGTCAGATGGGCCAAGAGCGTCCTAAAAGAAGACCGGTATTTCACCACAATGGTTATACCCGAAGCCAAATCCAAGACCGTGGGCGCAAACGTCACCGCGAAAAATGAGCCATGGGTACTGGCTTCCCAAGTGGAACAACGCTTCTTCATTACCGACCCGTCAAAGCCCAGTCGTGTTGTTGTGAGGAGAGGGAAAAGGAAGATCATCGGAATGGATGGAGTAGCCAATGAGCAAGACTTCGACAAGTACGGCGACCCGAAGATCGAACATGACGACGACGATGAAGTAGCAGCATACACCACAAGAAGAAGCAGGACCACCCTACCTAAAGGACGTCCGTTCCACAGAAGAACTCCATTTGCGAAAAAGAAGGGCAAGAAGATTGTGAACAGATAGCTAGGTAGCTAAGATCGATTGTATTTAAATCGTAGTCTTCATTTCTCGATTGTATTACATGGGCACTTTTTGAACTCATGAATATTTTTAAATTTCATGGGCACTTTTTGAATTCGTGAATATTTTTTCAAATTTGATGAATAATTTTAAATCTTGATCGCTATCCCCCTCCATCTCGATCTCGACCCCCCGCACCCTCCCCCGCTAGCTCCACCGCCGCCGATGACCACCGCACCCTCCCCCGCTCCACCACCGCCGCCGACCCACCGGACCCTTCCTGGCCCGCTCCACCACCGCCGAACACCCCCC
>NC_041392.1:685508972-685557559 GCF_002162155.2 Triticum dicoccoides | reverse complement strand
ACTGCCCCGACCCACGTCGCCGCCGACCCTATGTGCGCTGCCGTGCCCCCCACCACTGCAGCTCCGGCATAGCCGACGCCTCCGCGACCTCGCCATTGCCGACAGCCTCCCCGTGTAGGCCCCTGCCCTGCACCGCCTCTACCTTAGTCCGGGCACAGGGTGCAGGACGACGACCGCGGCCGCCGGCCTCCCCACGACCAACCGAGGCGCCCAGGAGGCCTCCCCGATGACCAATCGAGCCATCCCTTCGACGCCGCCGTCCCCAACCCCGACCCCAACCCCTCCGGCGACCGGCCGCGCCCGCCCAGGTACCTCTCCTCCTTCTTCCTTCCACCCTCTCCACCCTTCCTCCCCATTCCATCCCTCCCTTCCCTCGACCGTGTGTGTTATCTTCTGATGATATTTGATAGCTTATGGATAGAAATGCATATTTTAGTGTTTATAGCTATTAACACTTGCAAGTTACTGCACTGCTAGCTAAATTCTGGTTAGTAAGTCTGTATCCGCCTCCTGCTGAAATTTGGTGATGTGTGTGGCTGTCTAAGTACCTACACAAAATTCCCCATGGAGAAAATGATATAGCTCCTCCTACAACATGTATAGATCAATCAGTTCAGTTCTAGTGCTGTTGGACTTTTGCACCATACAAAAAGGTACTACTAGTTGAAAATCTTTACTGGAGAGAGCTTCATAAGTAGAAGGTTCCAAAGAATATAAACCAGTACTAGCACACTAGCACAGTAGTACTACCACCTCCCAATAAACAGCAGGGTCTCTGATCAGCAATGTAGTTAATTAGTCAGGGCCTGAAAGCCTGCAAATGCATGTACACACAGGTAGGGAATGTAAGATGAAGCATGTACTTTACCAACTAATCTAATGGGTTAGCACAAAGTGAAAACCAGAACAATAGTTAGTCAAGCAGAGGTAGATTAGATTAGATGGCAAAAAGCACAAATGTCCTTGCCTATCCATTTTTTTCTCAAGTTGAGCTGGTAAGTTTCAGATGTTTAATGATGCTGTAGGAAAAAATTGGATGAAGAAAGATATGTGTGGCTGTCTAAGAGAAGTATTTGCACAAACAAATTATAATTAATGTGTTGATGAAATTTTGGGTTTTCAAATTGGAACCAAAAACCAACCCATACCTTTAGACTCTTTTGGAATTTCCAAAACATTTTTTGTTTGTTCCCTTTCACTATTTGGGGACTTTTGACTTCAGAATGAACCTTACTAAGATTCAATTAAGACTAATTAACTGCATTTGATGTCACTATATTCTCGGAATAACTTCAGTTATGATCTGTACTAGAAAACTTCAGTTAACACTCATTTTTCAGTTAACTCCTTACAGTTCATATCATATTTTGGTTGTCAATAATAGTGGACTTTTAAGGCTTTCTTAGAGGCAATACTAGTGGATTTTAGGCTTTTTTACAGGCAATAATAGTGGAATTTTAGGCTTTTTTTGGAGGAGTGTGTTTCATGCTGGCCTACAGTGATGAATTAGTCAGAGGATTATGTCTTAGGATTGTGCCAAAGTTATCCATTGTATCTATTTGCTTGTCCTTCAAATAAGGGCAAGACTGTTACAGAAAAATTACTTGCAAGCATATTGTGATTTACTTGCAAGCATATTGTGCCTTAGTTACAGAAAAATTACTTGCAAGCATATTGTAACTATTTTCACTCTGTCCTGAAGGTTTTTTACTATAGAATCTGTGGTGACCCACACTCTATTGGTTCGCACTCATTGAGTTCGCTCATGAAGGTATTATATGTTCACATGGTACATTTATGTTTTTCAGCAGTTAATTGATGGTTTGATGCATGATACATTTCATGCACAGGGTTCTAGAGCTGCACTTAACTTGCTAAAATCATCCCCTTGTTCTTACTGGTTATAGAAATTCATTGCTTGTCCTATGTTTTCTGTCAGGGTATTGTGCAGGAAGCTTGCTTGAGTTTGTGTCCTTTAATTTGTAAATTTGCAGTTCTAGCCACATTTAGGATAAGTTGTTGTATATACTGTCAGTAACTTGCAAAGATGATGATCATCTTTTACAGAAAACAATTTCTGTAAACACGTCAGTAACTTTGCTAGTTTGCTGGGTTTTGTCTCCAACCATTGTGTCGTGATGAATTTGCAGGTACCCAGAGAGGCCCTTGAGTTTGCTGGAATGTCGATTAACTTCCGTTCCGGCAAATTCGGTACTCCATATGTCCTATTTTCAGCAAAGGTCATGCTGAAATTTTCCTTGAATTTTAGCATGACTTTTGCTAAAAATAGGACATATGGGGTACTTGTGACTAATGCATGGACCGGGGTCTTAGTACTTAATTAAGTAGGATCAACTGCCCCTTTATTCTTGATGCATTAAACCATAGGTTTTAGGGTGCCTCGGTGTTGATAAGAACCTAAATGATGAAAGCTTAGGCTTTTAGGGTGCCTCGGCGTCGACAAACCCTAAATGATAAAACCTTAGCTTTTAGGGTGCCTCGGTGTCGATAAGAACCTAAATGATGAAAGCTTAGGCTTTTAGGGTGCCTCGACATCGACAAACCCTAAATGGTAAAAGCTTGGCTTTTAGGGTGCCTCGGTGTCGATAAGAACCTAAATGATGAAAGATTAGGCTTTTAGGGTGCCTCGGCGTCGACAAACCCTAGATGATAAAACGTTGGCTTTTAGGGTGCCTCGGTGTCGATAAGAACCTAAATGATGAAAGCTTAGGCTTTTAGGGTGCCTCGGCATCGATAAACCCTAAATGATAAAAGCTTAACTTTTAAGATGCCTCGGTGTCGACAAAACCTAAATGATGAGACCATGATCTTGTTCCTTGACAATAACCAACTTTTTAACTAAACTTTTTTCCTATTTAGAGCGAAACATGGCCCACAACGATGAGGCTGGCGGTTCGGGCGGCAAGCAATTCTGGGAGCTGTCCCAGGAGATGGAGGAAGAACCTCACCGCTATGAGGACGCCGCGGAAGACACCGATCCTGACTACACAACCCATAGTGGCGTCGAGGATGACACCACTAATGGTGCCGCCAAGGATGCCACCATAGATGCTGCCGCCGAGGATGCCACCACCGATGATGGCAGCGCACACACAGATGGCAGCCAACCGAAGAGGCAACAGAAGGACCGGCGCCCGAACGCGCTCCGCACCGTCAAGGAGGAATTTACTCAAGTGGACTCCGACGGGAATCCAACGGAGCCCAAACAAATAGTCAAGGGGTACTTGGTTCAGCTCCAGTGCATTCTCCGTAGCAGTGTCTCGATCAACACCGAGAACCTAAGGCATAAGGACCGAGGAAAGTTGTGCAACCTCTTCTTCATGAAGCTGCATGAATGATACAAGTTCCCCGCTGAATTTGAAAACACACGCCTCTCGGGGAATAAAGTGAACAGTGCCGCCCTCAAGAGGATGAGCACGGCCCTGTCTACTTGGAAAAGCGCGGTGAAGAGAATGATTGACAAAGGTGATAGTTATGAGAAGATCAAGGCGAAAAATCCTTCGATCAACGAAGACGACTACAAGTAGTTCAAGATCAAGTGCGAGAGCAGTGCAACCTCTGAATCAAGTTAGTGGGGGAAAGAAATGCGGGAGTTGAACTTAGGGGAACACAAACTCGGTCCCGGCGGTTACAGAGTGGCGGAGCCTATATGGGACAAGGAGGACACGGAGCGTGCCGAGCAAGGCCTACTGCCCCGCTTCTAGAAATATCATGACAAGCAGACCAGGAACTATGTCAGGGCCTGGTACAAGGAGGACCCGGTAACAAAGGAGCTTACCACGGATCCGAAGACCAAGCGCTTGAGGTTGTTCTGGCGCAGGAGACTGAAAGCAGTTGCGCGTGGTCGTCTCAGAGCACCCCTTGGGACAACACTCTAAATAGGGCGTTGAACGTAATGAAAAACAAGGATAAGCTCAGTAAGCCTTCGCCAGCTGGTAGTGTGGCCGGCAAAGGCTTGTCCACAAAATGGTCGTCATACTATAACTCTGATGGGCGAAAGGAGAGAAAGACCAGCTCAGAAAGCCAGTCACGTGAGGTTCAAGAACTCAAGGCACAAGTGGCGCTGATTCTGGAGATTTTCCAAGAGCAAGTGCAACAACAACTGGGATCGACGCTCACCGGCATTATGCCTACCTTGATTCATGGCCTGACAACGTGGATTGTGAGCGGCCAATAGGGGCCGCCCCCGATTCCCAGCATCACGGCCAGCAACTCGCACAACGCGCAAGTGGCGCCATTGGTGTCTCTGGCGGAGGCGGTATTGGTGTCTCCTACGCCGGCACAGGCATTGGAGCTTAATGCACCCGGGTGTACACCGGCCGGCACCTCGGCAGCAAGTGGCCCCTCCGTCAGTTGCACGCACGCCGTTGGCGGTGCCTCGACATTAGCCGAGCTTGACGCCATCATCACGGTAACTAATTAAGCCTCTCGGCCGAGGACTTCATCTCCTTGCCTTTGACTGGGCATCCCTGACGCCCTACATGTTTTCGCAGGGCGCCGCCGACGTTCCGTGCACTCTCCTGCACTTCGTGAAGGACGAGTTGGTCGATGTCGCCAAGGGCAAAATCGTTCAACCGGGCAACCCCATGTTCCACAGTAATCCGATGCCACCCACCATGTATAGGGTTCAACTGGTTCGGGTGCTGCCAGGCTACGACGAGTTGTTACCTCCGATTCGACCCGCCGGGGCCGAAGAAGATGATCTGATGACCCTCAGCGCCTGCCTAAGCTGGCCCCTGCTTTGGCCGAAGAGCCAGATTCGTTTGGGGGCGGGGGACACCACCCCAAAGACAACACCACCAGTCGTGCCGGCGCCAAGCCATGGCAAGACCGCCGCAACGCTACCGGACATGCCGGACATCCCTATGGCACAGGATCCGAACATGCATATGGCACAGGATCCGGACGGCGACGACAATGACGACGGTATATTTACCAACGTCGATAAGTATTTTGCCGAACATGGGTATGATGAGGAATTCTTGGGGCCTCCTTCTGAAGAACCCAACCCTACAAAAGACGATCGCGATCTACCTGGTACCGCGGAGAAACCCAGTTGCAACAGGCGTCGTCTGGCATTCAGTTCTCAGGAGACGCCTCCAGCTGCCGACTTCACCGAGCCTCAGATAGCCGAGGTGCGAAATATTATCAGCCCCAACACACTCAAGAAGGTGGTTTGTGAGCAGAACTCGGTCCCATTACAGCAGAAGAAGAAGGGACAGAAAAGAAAGAGTAACAAGGGTGCGAGCCAGCCGGCACCGAGGACGATCTGTGCTCAGTACGGGCCACCTTCACCTAAGGATATCTCGAGGAGGGTGCATGTGGCGGGTAGGCCGATGCTACCGACTAATATGCTCAATGCTGCAACCGGTGCTATGGAGAGTCTGCATGACAGTGTTCTTTCTTTGGAGAAGCGGCGTCTCAGAGAGAATGACGTGGCATACCCGGTTTTCGTGGCCAAGGTGCTAGAGGGCAAGGGCTTTGTGGGTAATGCCATCAGGGGTACGATCGTCCTGCGGTTTGATGACATCTTCGCTATGTTTAACCTTCATCTGCTGCACTACACCTTTGTTTGGCTATTTTCGCTGAGTATGGAGATGCGGATTTTTATAGACAAGACCCCGGACATCGTGATAGTTGACCCCTTCTACATGCGTGCCAAGATCTTGGGCAGCGCTCGGGACCGGAAAGTCGCGAGTTCTTACCTCGAAGGTGTCATTCTGGCAAACCCAGATAAGGATAACTTCCTCGTGCCTTACTTTCCCAAGTAAGTCGTCCCCTTAACCGCCCCGTAACATATGATTTCTTAGATTTTGATCTTTTTTTACATTCCATGTTTTGTGCAGTGACACACATTGCATACTCATCCTCTTAAGCCCGAAATATTCCATGGCCACGTATTTCAACTCAGACCGTCAGTCGAAGAAAGACTACACAAATATCAAGAAAGTTCTTGATGATGTTCTCCCCGGCTACGCCAAATCTGGAGGCACCTTCACCAGGGCAGTTCGTAAGTATGGAAAGCACGTGTTCACCAACAATACGACGTTCTGCTGCGTCAAGCAGCCGCTTGGCGGTCAGAAGGATGCCTACTACGCCCTCCATCACATGTCGGTGATTGTACGGGACCATAATCACTGTGTGCTACCAAATAATCTCAAAGATTGGGCCGCGAGCTTGTCGGCAATCCAGGACGCGGACATTAGACAATAATTATTTCGCATCCAGTCGGAGTTTGAGGAAATCATCCATCAAAATATCCTCGCTCCGGTCCCTTGAGTCGAGTCCAAAGTAGTGATTCTATGTGTAGTTCTGAAACATTGATTGGCTCATGTTGTAATTAAACTTTCATGAACTTGTATGTCTCTTTGGTTTGGACAGTTGAGGGAGTCCTGGATTAGGGGGTGTCCAGATGGCCGGACTATACCTTCAGCCGAACTCCTGGACTATGAAGATACAAGATTGAAGACTTCGTCACGTGTCCGGAAGGGACTTTCCTTGGCGTGGAAGGAAAGCTTGGCGATATGGATATGTAGATCTCCTACCATTGTAACCGACTTTGTGTAACCCTAACCCTATCCGGTGTCTATATAAACCGGAGGGTTTTAGTCCGTAGGACAACATACAGAACAACAATCATACCATAGGCTAGCTTCTAGGGTTTAGCCTCTCCGATCTCGTGGTAGATCTACTCTTGTACTACCCATATCATCAATATTAATCAAGCAGGACGTAGGGTTTTACCTCCATCGAGAGGGCCCGAACCTGGGTAAAACTTCGTGTCCCTTGCCTCCTGTTACCATCCGTCCTAGACGCACAGTTCGGGAACCCCTACCCGAGATCCGCCGGTTTTGACACCGACATTGGTGCTTTCATTGAGAGTTCCTCTGTGTCGTCGCCATCAGGAAGGATGCCTCGCCCCGTCTTTAAATACGACACCGTTGCTAAGGGAGCTTTGGCTGTCCGCCAAACCCTCCGGCTAGGTGGTTTTCTTATGACTGCCTATTCGGCTTCTACGCCGATGATGACCTCTTGAGCCATCGAAAACAATCTTCATGTCAGCTCGGAACTTGCCAAGCAATTAGATCCAATGGAGCTCTCCTCCATAAACGAGCTCTTGGATCTCATCGCCGCCCTGGGAGTCGCTACGGATTACGACCAGATTGGGCCTAAACCCGATCTGCGAGAGATTAACTCTCCCCAAGTCACCCATCACGTTGCCGTGGTAGAGGGACAGTGCGGCGACCCTTCATCTATCTTAAGGACTAGCTACGTTCGGATTCCCGGTCCCTCCAAGCCGGATACCCGCGGAGGGGAGGATATCACTCAAGACCTAAACTTAGAGTCAAGCGATGGGCTGGATTCATTGGACAACATCCAGGAATCCAAATTTTCGAGTTCGGAAACTCCTCGGCCTCTGAGTCTCAGATTGGGTGAGGCTTCGGATTTAATTCCACCCACCCACCCAAACACAAGCAATCTATCCCAAATCAGGCAAGAGCCCGAAGAAACAGTACATCATTACTGCGCCAGATTCCTCCTGGTTAGGAACAGGATAAGGGACTGCCGCGAGGAAGACGCAATCTCAATCTTCTGCAATAATTACACGGACAAGGGAATCCTCAACGCCATCAGTCGCCATGATATTACACGCTTCGCTGACTTGGTGTCCATCGTACGAAAGTACTGTGTAATGGAAAGCGCCTGGAAAACCGAAATAAAATTTTGGGACGATCCGGCCCTGAATACAAACCCAGTCCGAAATAAAAGGGTGCATCATCACTAGACACCCGAGTCAAACACCAAAAAGCAAAAACCCTCTACGGGGCATGGAACCGTACTGGAAGGATGGCTCAATGGACCCTGTAAAATTAATAGTACAGAGGACGCCACACCAACTCACAGCCTTAGAGCATGTTGGATACTCCGGCAGGTGGCCAAAATTGGCGAAGATCTCCTAATTCTGGAGTCCACAGAAAGCCACCCCAGAGACACCAATACGGTATTAACAGTCTTCAAGACTTTTGCATCAAATAATATGCAAAAAAGGACACTCCGCGGCCTTGCCGAAATCTACCAAGTAGCAACAATAAACCCATGGAGTGACACGGCTATTTCCTTTAACGCCAGTGATGAACCTAAATTCCGAATAGCCCGAGCACCAGCCGCATTGGTCCTCAGTCCAATTGCTAAAGATGCCCGGGCCTAATGGGATCATCACTCTCGCTAGTGATCCGGACATAGCACTCCGCGCCCAAAACGAGATAGCCGCACTGGCCCTTGAGGCACTATCCGAAGCCCTAGCGGCTGAGGAACTGACTGCGCTGCGCTCCATGGTGAATAGGGATGATGTGGTACTCGACAAAAGATCCAAGTCCACTCCTTTAAACCGGCGGACGAAATAGTAAAATTCCAGGTCCATCCAACGGACCCTAATAAAACAGCTTCCATCGGGGCACAGTTAAACCCTGATGTAGATGCCGCATTGTGATAGTTCCTACAAGAGAACTGGGACATTTTTTCCTGGCACCCTTCAGACATGCCAGGAATCCCACGCAGGCTGGCCGAGCATAGCTTAAATATCCTAAAAGGATTCAAACCTGTCAAAAAAGATCTTCGGCGTTTTTCCGAACCGAAGAGATAGGCCATGGGAGAGGAGCTAGCAAATCTATTGGAGGCCGGATTCATCAGAGATATAAAACATCCGGACTGGCTAGCAAACCTGGTGATGGTACCAAAGAAGGACAAATCAGGGTGCCTGTGCGTTGATTTTAAAGACCTTAACAAGGCTTGCCCAAAGGATCCCATCCCACTCCCCCGCATCGATCAAGTTATCGACGCTACCGCAGGACACGATTCATTGTGTTTCCTCGACGCATATTCCGGCTACCATCAAATCAAGATGGCAGAATCAGACCAAGCCGCAACGGCATTTATCACACCATACGGCCCATTCTGCTTCAACACAATGCCCTTCGGGCTCAAAAATGCTGGCGCAACATATCAGCGCATGATTCAGACATGTCTGGCAAACTAGATCGGCAAAACAGTGGAGGCATATGTAGATGATGTGGTCGTCAAAACAAGACATGTTGAATCTCTAGTAGACGACTTGAGGCTCACATTTGATAACCTCCGAACATACGACATCAAGCTCAACCCGGAAAAATGCATTTTCGGCGTTCCAGCTGGAAAGCTCTTGGGCTTCATTGTATCCGGTAGAGGAATTGAAGCAAATCCAGCCAAGATCCAAGCTCTGTCACAATTGGATATCCCAAAAGACTTCCAACAAATACAAAAGTTAACCGGATGGCAGGATCCATGGGCATTCAACGCCTAGAGGTGCGCGGGGACTCGAACTTCGCAATATCCCAAATAAATGGAGACTTCGATGCCAAGGATCCAAAAATGGCAGCTTACCGCAACACCGTCCTAAAAATGTCAGCTCGGTTCGAAGGGCTTGAATTTCACCATATAGCCCGGGAAAATAATCAGGCAGCGGATGTCCTGGCACGCATCGGCGCAAAATGCTATGTAGTCCCCCCCCCCAACATCTTCTTGGAAAGGTTGTTCAAGCCATCGGTAGTATGGGAAGGGGAGCCGAACAATAACAGCCCAGACCCAACCGCACTGCCCGACACCGAACATTCTGACACAATCGAAGGCTCTGCCAATGAAATAACACCTTCAGCCCACGTAATAATGGCCGTCATCGCCCCGTGGACAGAACCATTCCTCGCTTACCTTACTAGGCAGGAACTCCTCGAGGACCAAAACGAGGCACGCTACATAGTGCGGCGATCCAAAGCCTACAAAGTTCACGAGGGAGATCTTTATAAGAAAAGCACTACCGGAGTCCTTCAAAGGTGCATCTTCGAAAAGGAAGGGCGGAACCTCCTGGCTGAAATTCATGCCGGACTCAGCGGTCATCATGCTGCATCTCGGTCCCTTGTAAGCAAGGCCTTCCGCACAGGCTTTTATTGGCCGACGACCCGGGCAGACGCCCAGGACCTAGTCCAACGATGCGCTGGTTACCAGCTCTTTGCAAACCAAAGCCATATGCCACCCACCGCCCTCCAAACTATCCCCATCACTTGGCCCTTCGCGGTTTGGGGGCTTGACATGGTTGGACCCCTTCAAGGCGGAACCCACAAGCAAAAATACTTACTGGTCATGGTGGATAAGTTCACCAAATGGATAGAAGCCAAGCCTATTACGACGGCCAAATCCGGACCGATGATAGACTTTATATCCGGGGTTGTACACCGCTACGGCGTCCCCCATAGCATCATCACTGATAACGGAACGAACTTTACGGTCGACGAGGTAAAACTCTGGTGCAAAAACATGGGCATCAAGCTCGATTATGCTTCCGTCTATCACCCGCAAACTAACGGTCAGGTCGAACGTGCAAATGGTCTTATCATGAGCCGCATCAAACCCAGATTAGTGTGGTCCCTCAAGCAATCTAACACGCACTGGGTAGAGGAGCTCGACTCCGTACTCTGGGGGCTGCGGACCACGCCGAATCGCACCACCGGATACACACCATTTTTATGGTGTACGGCGCAGAGGCAGTTCTGCCTTGCGACATAATTCATGACTCACCTCGAGTGCGCATGTACGAAGAAAGAGAAGATGAACTCGATTGGCAGGACAGTTTAGACGGATTGGAGGAGGAGCGTGACGTGGCAAAAGCCCGTTCCGCATTCTATCAACAGCAGGCTCGAAGATACCAAAGCAGAGAAGTATGGGCCAAAAATTACAACGTTGGCGAATTAGTTCTACGCCTGCCAGACAAGAAAAAGGACAAACTCAAGCCCAAGTGGGAAGGTCCCTTCATAATTGACCAAGTCCTGACTGGTGGAGCGTACCGCCTGCGAGATGCATCGAATAACCGACTTGAGCCGAACCCATGGAACGCAGCCCGTCTACGAATATTCTATGCCTAGTGCCGGACTCTGTGTTCGTCTCCTTCCTCTGTCCATTTTTTATATACTGTCTGTCTTACATTTCTCTCCTTCTCACCTTCCTTTCTCTTATAGCCTTTAAAGGCTCATCAAGTGACGTGCTATTCGCACTCATTAAACCTGGGGGCTTCTTTTACCAGAAGCTTATTCATACGGGCTTCATGCCCAGCACATGTGTGACACTTCCGCATGTACCTTTTATTCAACCATTATATGCATCGATATGACTTAAGTTTTGGCCAAGCTGGGTTGCCTGGCTCTTGTGCTTACCCCTACGTTCCCGATTATTCGGCTAGGCGGTAAAGGGAGCACCTCTGCGATTGTTACTGCCGGATCATCCGGATGTGTACCTTAGACTGGGTGAAGCCGAAAGCTAGCGTTTTTAAGGGAATATTCGGTCGGTGACCTAAAAGATGATCTTTTTACTTATTTATTTATGCGCCCCCAGATGCTTTTTTCTGCGACTTTTTCGCAGAATGGGCATGCACTTTAGGGAATGCCTCCCAGGGAAAGGAACCCCTAACGGAACTATTCTCCCCGGAAGATGTTTCTTACTAACCATGTAATATAACATAAATAGTCGGGCACTTGTCTGTTCACGCACTACTGACCCCTACGCCTGGTCTCCATGCATTCCCCGGTTCTTATATAACCGCATGGGAATTCGGACACACTCCAAACTGTCAGGTCCCGAGGCTGAAGCGAAAAGGTCGGCCATGAAAAACGATCTACAATCCGGCTAGAAGGCATTTGAATGTCAATTAAATTACATAGTCATTCTGACTGATTGTATTCCTCTTCAATAGCATCCAACAGGCTGTCTAATTTACAGTCCTACTGGGAATACTTTGCGGCCAATTCTACTTGGCCGTATACTAAACTTACAAGGATCTCCTACCCATCAGGCCCCACAGGACCGACCTCGGCCATGTGGTTGGGGTCAGCCTTTGTGTACCGCGTCTTCACCATGGCCCAGGCCTCCCTAGCGCCTCGACGGCAGGCCGATATCTTCCACAATCGGAAGCACCGCTGTGCTCCCTTTAGCTTCTCCGCAAGCTCTCCAAGACCTTCGGGCACGGAGATGGATGGCCACAGGGCCTGGGCAACGCCTCGCATCGCCTTCCAAACTTGCTCGAGCAGTTGCGAGAGCTTGGGAAGAAGGTCACCCGTAGAACCGGGCATCTCCTCTGCAGGACGACCTGTTAGCACACCTACAAACATTACTCTGTTAGTCGACTTCCCCGCCGAACTTTTTTTTCTCCAAAGGTTCATTCAAGCACTTACTAAATATGTCGCGCCGAAGCCGTTGATTCTCCATAACGGAGTCTGACAGCTGGGCACGAACATCTTTCAGCTTGACGCCCAGGTTGGCGTTGGCATCTTGGAGATAGTTCTTCTGCCGCCTCACCTTTGTCAGCACCTTCTCGCCAGCCTTCAGCTGGCGTAGGAGGTGTTGCCTTTCCGGATTCAATCCGGCGCCATCTGCAATTTCATTTGTTAGATTTGCACCCATGTTGCGCTTTGCAAAATACTTATCTTTCGAAGTGTATATTACCAGAAGGGGTCTTCTTGGGATCACCTGCCACGGCTAGTGCGGCCTCAAGTTGGGCTTTGCACTCTTCCAGCTCCTGGGACAGTAGGGAATTCTCTTACGTAAGAACCTGCATAACATATGGTCCTTAAATCGGTTATTCTAACTATTTCAAGTCTCGGGGGCTACTGTTATATATATAATTACCAAAATTTTCTTACCCGTATGTCTTTTACATATTGCTCCGTGGCTCTGACTAGACTTGAAGGCATCTAATGCCTCTTGGGACAAACAAGTGTCGCGAAAAATTGTCCGGCGACGCCTGTGGTTCATGGCACTCTCCACCTCAGAGTTGGTGGTAGACAACCTGTCCACATCCTCCGTCGGAGGAGCGTCCGGTGCGCGCCTTGTGTCCGCCTCCGCCTCCGGACCAGGCTTTGGAGCCTGGCTGGTGGAGGTGCGATTGGCAGCCTCTCCGAATATAGTCCGGCGAGATCTCCTTTGTCCTGAAGAGAGCCATACCTCTGCACTGACGCCTAAGTCCGGACTGCACCTCTTTTCTGCCCATGGTGCCCTGCGGCCCCTCGTCGGCTTGTCGCCACAGGTTCGGCCTCCCGTCTCAGAAACCTCCCCTACAAAGTTCGGTTGTAATCAGGAAACTGAACACACTAGAGGGTGGACCCCTATTCGGGGTACTGGAACTTCGATCTCAGTTACCTGGCAGGCCGGGATTAGCCCTGGGTAATCGGCCGTAATGGCCACCAAGGCGTTGTCCTTTCTCAATTGATGGAACACTCCATAAATCAGCTCCACAGATACGTCCGGATCCTCTTGAGAGGCCGGGTCGAGAGACCGTCCTGGGTCCTTGGGTTGTGGAGGAGAGCTGTTTATTTCTTTAACAGCCTGGCGCAGTTCCTGCGCTGAAGCAACTGGTCGAGCTTCACAAGGCGGTCGAATAGGCCATGAAGGGCCTCATAGTTCAGCTCTGGCATGGGGAGGCTCTGCCTGGGAGGTATTTTGGGCTGGTGCGGCGGCTGGTGGGGGCCTGTCCAAGGCTCGAAGTCATCAAGCGCTCCGTCTGCATTGAAGGTGCCCGTAGGGCCCTTGCCCGTGCTAAGGTGCACTGGGGCAAGCTGGATGCTGAGAAGCTTGTGAAGGACGGGCCACCGCCGGGGAAGGAGCATCGCAAACCCGAGAATTATTATAAGGATGATCTGAAGGGTGCCTGCCTTATGGCGGATGAATGTTCCAGGGATGTCATTTTTGAGTAAAACTCGCTCGTTTTGTCCTGTGCGCTGAAAACTTGTTCATATGCGCTAAGCAATGCTGTTGGAATTTAAAATATTACCTTCTGCGCGGTTGTTTATCAATTCTGAGAGATGGCGAGTCATCGGCTTCTGCCCCCGTGCCGCTAGTGCTGGGGTGTTCGGGGATAAACCTGAGCGCTCTTTTCCCATGTTTGGGTCCTTCGAGGGAGGCGCTCAGCACAACGAACAAGGCAATCACACTATAATGCGTGAACACTCTCACTTAGCCATAGAATTCTATAATTTTAAATTTCGGTGAAGCCCCTGGTATTCGGAAGACCGAGTTCGGGGCGCTATCCACGCCTTGGCCGGATAGAGCCGACTCCTCGCTCTAAGCGGCATAAGTCTTTAAGGACTTGAAGAACCTCTTGAACAGCGACCAACTCTCGCTTCATCATGACAGTCAGTTTTAGCTTTCTCTACTGAGGTGCTCGACCCAGCTCAACTGGGGCACAATCGCAGTAGTTCTCCTAGTGCTACCTTAGCCGATATAGCGGAACGTAAGGCACCAAAACATAGGAGCCGGGCAAACCCAACTATTGACCCAAGACATGATTCGAAGCCGATGCATATAATGCTATATGTTCGGGGTGCCGCACTTGTTAAAGTGTTCAGACTTCTCACACCATATTGAGGGGTACAAAAGCCCCTGGCGTATTTTGGCCGTACCAAAGTGCACGGGTGCAACATGTCGTTAAGGAACATATATTAGTAAAGAAAAAGAGTAATGCAAAAATACACAGAAGCTATGCATTGTTTATTAAAAGGGGGCTGCAATCAAAGTAGAACGATACAAATAATGCGATAAGCAAAAGGTTGGACTATTTAACATGTTCGTTCCAGGGGCAGGTTGTGGAATGGTAAGCGAAACAGGTATACTGCTCATGATAGAGACCACCTGGGAGTTTCGTAATGCGGCATGGCTTGTCTGCTTCCCTGGTTCTTGCATCGTTTGTGCGGCAATTGAACTGCCGAACACGCCTTTAGAAGAGCAGCGTCCTGAAAGTAAGAGAAAATTAAAAAATCGGCAACCCCTGGTGCGGTTTAAGCCGTGTTTCGGGCGTGCTGTGATGGTGCCCCTCCCCCAGCACCCATGGTATTTCTAGAGCGTAGTTATGTATGCGAAGTACTGGTGTCGTATTTTTGCGAGGGCTGAGGTTGGGGCCACATTTCTAGGCCCTGCTCGCAACATGCCAGGCGGTCTTGTTGTAGGTTACTCCGGGCGTGCTTGACGGTGTCCGGACGTTTAACGGCCGGACTGGAGAACTGCCTGGAGAGGCTGCTTTGTACTTCCGCGGCAAGGGCCGCCGTGTTCTCCTCCGTTCGGAGAGAGCGTTCGGTGTTTCCATTGACCGTAATTACTCCTCGAGGGCCTGACATCTTGAGCTTAAGGTATGTGTAGTGCGGTACCGCATTGAACTTGGCAAATTCGGTTCGCCCGAGCAGTGTGTGATAGCCACTGCGGAATGGGACTATGTCGAAGATTAGCTCCTCGCTTCGGAAATTATCCGGAGATCCGAAGACCACTTCAAGTGTGACTGAGCCTGTACAGTTGGCCTCTACACCTGGTATTACGCCTTTAAAGGTCGTTTTGGTGGGCTTAATCCTCGAGGGATCTATGCCCATTTTCCGCACTGTATCCTGGTCAAGCAGGTTCAGGCTACTGCCGCCGTCCATAAGGACTCTAGTGAGATGAAATCCGTCAATAATTGGGTCTAGAACCAATGCAGCGAATCCGCCATGACATGTGCTAGTGGGATGGTCCCTTCGATCACAGGTAATCGGGTAGGAAGACCATGGGTTGAACTTTGGGGCGACTGGCTCTATCACGTATACGTCCCTTAACGCGCGCTTCCGCTCCCTGTTGGGGATGTGGGTTGCGTATATCATGTTCACTGTCTGAACTTGTGGGGGAAAACCCTTCTGTCCACTGTTGTTCGGCGGCCGGGGCTCCTCGTCGTCATCGCTATGCGGCCCCTTGTCTGTATTTTCGGCATTTAACTTGCCTGCCTGCTTGAACACCCAACAATCACTGTTTGTGTGATTGGCCGGCTTTTCGGGGGTGCCATGTATCTGGCACAAGCGGTCGAGTATTCGGTCCAAACTGGACGGGCCCCTAGGATTTCTTTTAAATGGCTTTTTCCGCTGACCGGATTTATAGCCTCTGAATCCAGCATTAACTGTCGTATCCTCAGCATTGTCGCCGTTAGTGCGGCGCTTCTACTTGTTGTGACGCGACCTGCCACTACTGTCCCTGGTATCCGAATTACCAGGGTTCTTGGTCATATTGTTGCTACGAGCAAGCCAGCTGTCTTCTCCCGTGCAAAAGCGGGTCATGAGTGTCGTGAGTGCTGCCATAGATTTCGGCTTTTCCTGTCCAAGGTGCCGGGCAAGCCACTCGTCACGGATATTGTGCTTGAAGGCTGCTAGGGCCTCAGCGTCCGAACAGTCGACTATTTGATTTTTCTTTGTTATGAACCGTGTCCAGAATTGCCTGGCCGATTCCTCTGGCTGCTCAGTTACGTGGCTTAAGTCATCGGCGTCTGGTGGTCGCACATAAGTGCCCTGGAAATTGTTGAGGAATGCGGCTTCCAGGTCCTCCCAACAACCGATTGATCCTCCTGGCAAGCTGTTAAGCCAATGCCGAGCTGGTCTTTTAAGCTTGAGTGGGAGGTATTTTATGGCGTGGAGATCATCGCCACTGGCCATGTGGATATGAAGGAGATAATCCTCGATCCATACCGCAGGATCTGTTCTGCCATCATATGATTCGATGTTTACGGGTTTGAAACCCTTGGGGATTTGATGATCCATTACCTCGTCTGTGAAGCATAGTGGGTGTGCGGCGCCTCTGTACTGGGCTATATCACGACGTAGCTTCAATGAGCTTTGTCCACTGTGTTCGGCCCTACCGGATTTCTGTCCGACGTGATGGTTACCGTCTCGAGTCATGGGGCGCCCACGCGATCCGTAGATCGATCTTGTTTGCCTTGCCATGTCGTCCAACATATCTTGCAGGTCTGGCGCATTTTCCCATGCCTTGGTACGGTGTGCGGCTTGAGTGGAGGGCCGAGAGGCCTCTCTGTCGCGGCCACAAGGTGGCCGGTCGGCCATATCAAGTGCTGGTGATGTCAAACAAGCTCTTCGGCATTTTTCGAACCAAAGAGACAGGCCATGGGAGAGGAGCTAGCAAAGCTATTGGAGGCTGGATTCATCAGAGATATAAAACATCCGGACTGGCTAGCAAACCTGGTGATGGTACCAAAGAAGGACAAATCATGGCGCCTGTGCGTTGATTTTAAAGACCTTAACCAGGCTTGCCCAAAGGATCCCTTCCCTCTCCCCCGCATCAATCAAATTATCGACGCTACCGCAGGACACGATTCATTGTGTTTCCTCGACGCATATTCCGGCTACCATCAAATCAAGATGGCAGAATCAGACCAAGCCACAACGGCATTTATCACACCATACGGCCCATTCTGATTCAACACAATGTCCTTCGGGCTCAAAAACGTCGGCCCAACATATCAGCGCAGGATTCAGACATGTCTGGCAAACCAGATCGGCAAAACAATGGAGGCATATGTAGATGATGTGGTCGTCAAAACAGGACATGTCGAATCTCTAGTAGACGACTTGAGGCTCACATTTGATAACCTCCGAACATACGACATCAAGCTCAACCCGGAAAAATGCGTTTTCGGCGTTCCAGCTGGAAAGCTCTTGGGCTTCATTGTATCCGGTAGAGGAATTGAAGCAAATCCAGCCAAGATCCGAGCTCTGTCACAATTGGATATCCCAAAAGACTTCCAACAAATACAAAAGTTAACCGGATGGCAGTATCCATGGGCATTCAACGCCTAGAGGTGCGCGGGGACTCGAACTTCACAATATCCCAAATAAATGGAGACTTCGATTCCAAGGATCCAAAAATGGCAGCTTACCGCAACACCGTCCTAAAAATGTCAGCTCCGTTCGAAGGGCTTGAATTTCACCATATAGCCCAGGAAAATAATCAGGCAGCAGATGTCCTGGCACACATCAGCGCAAAACGCAATGTAGTCCCCCCCAACATCTTCTTGGAAAGGTTGTTCAAGCCATCCATAGTATGGGAAGGGGAGCGAACAATAACAGCCCAGACCCAACCGCACTGCTCGACACCGAACATTCTGACACAATCGGAGGCTCTGCCAATGAAATAACACCTTCAGCCCACGTAATAATGGCCGTCATCGCCCCATGGACAGAACCATTCCTCACTTACCTTACTAGGCAGGAACTCCTCGAGGACCAAAACGAGGCACGCTACATAGTGCGGCGATCCAAAGCCTACAAAGCTCATGAGGGAGATCTTTATAAGAAAAGCACTACCGGAGTCCTTCAAAGGTGCATCTTCGAAGAGGAAGGGCGGAACCTCCTGGCTGAAATTGATGCCAGAC
Organism: Triticum dicoccoides; assembly: GCF_002162155.2. NCBI lineage: Eukaryota > Viridiplantae > Streptophyta > Magnoliopsida > Poales > Poaceae > Triticum > Triticum dicoccoides. The sequence goes on along the minus strand of NC_041392.1, from coordinate 685,539,288 downwards.
TCAGCGGTCATCATGCTGCAGCTCGGTCCCTTGTAAGCAAGGCCTTCCGCACAGGCTTTTATTGGCCCACGGCCCGGGCAGACGCCCAGGACCTAGTCCAACGATGCGCTGGTTACCAGCTCTTTGCAAACCAAAGACATATGCCACCCACCGCCCTCCAAACTATCCCCATCACTTGGCCCTTCGCGGTCTGGGGGCTTGACATGGTTGGACCCCTTCAAGGCGGAACCCACAAGCAAAAATACTTACTGGTCATGGTGGATAAGTTCACCAAATGGATAGAAGCCAAGCCTATTACGACGGCCAAATCCGGACCGGTGATACACTTTATATCCGGGGTTGTACACCGCTACGGCATCCCCCACAGCATCATCACTAATAACGGCACGAACTTTACGGCCGACGAGGTAAAACTCTGGTGCAAAAACATGGGCATCAAGCTCGATTATGCTTCCGTCTATCACCCACAAACTAACGGTCAGGTTGAACGTGCAAATGGTCTTATCATGAGCGGCATCAAACCCAGATTAGTGTGGTCCCTCAAGGAATCTAACACGCACTAGGTAGAGGAGCTCGACTCCGTACTCTGGGGGCTGCGGACCACGTTGAATCGCACCACCGGATACACACCATTCTTTATGGTGTACGGCACAGAGGCAGTTCTGCCTTGCGACATAATTCATGACTCACCTCAAGTGCGCATGTACGAAGAAAGAGAAGCCGAACTCGATTGGCAGGACAGTTTGGACGCATTGGAGGAGGAGCGTGACGTGGCAAAAGCCCGTTCCGCATTCTATCAACAGCAGGCTCGAAGATACCAAAGCAGAGAAGTACGGGCCAAAAATTACAACGTTGGCGAATTAGTTCTACGCCTGCCAGACAAGAAAAAGGACAAACTCAAGCCCAAGTGGGAAGGTCCCTTCATAATTGACCAAGTCCTGACTAGTGGAGCGTACCGCCTGCGAGATGCATCGGATAACCGACTCGAGCCGAACCCATGGAACGCAGGCCGTCTCCGAAGATTCTATGCCTAGCGCCAGACTCTGTGTTCGTCTCCTTCCTCTGTCCATTTTTTATATACTATCTGTCTTACATTTCTCTCCTTCTCCCCTTCCTTTCTCTTATAGCCTTTAAAGGCTCATCAAATGGCGTGCTATTCGCACTCATTAATCCTGGGGGCTTCTTTTACCAGAAGCTTATTCATACGGGCTTCATGCCCAACACATGTGTGACACTTCCGCATGTACCTTTTATTTCACCATTATATGCATCGATATGACTTAAGTTTTGGCCAAGCTGGGTTGCCTGGCTCCTGTGCTTACCCCTACGTTCCCGATTATTCGGCTAGGTGGTAAAGGGAGCACCTCTGCGATTGTTACTGCCGTATCATCCGGATGTGTACCTTAGACTGGGTGAAGCCAAAAGCTAGCGTTCTTAAGGGAATATTCGGTCGGTGACCTAAAAGATGATCCTTTTACTTATTTATTTATGCGCCCCCAGATGCTTCTTTCTGCGTCTTGTTCGCAGAATGGGCATGCACTTTGGGCATGCCTCCCAGGGAAAGTAACCCCTAACGGAACTATTCTCCCCGGAAGATGTTTCTTACTAACCATGTAATATAACATAACTAGTCGGGCACTTGTCTGTTCACGCACTAATGACCCCTACGCCTGGTCTCCATGCATTCCCCGGTTCTTATATAACCGCATGGGAATTCGGACACACTCCGGACCGTTAGGTCCTGAGGCTGAAGCAAAAAGGTCGGCCATGACAAACGATCTACAATCCGGCTAGAAGGCATTATAAATGTCAATTAAATTACATAGTCATTCTGACTGATTGTATTCCTCTTCAATAGCATCCAACAGGCTGTCTAATTTACAGTCCTGCTGGGAATACTTTGCGGCCGATTCTACTTGGCCGTATACTAAGCTTACAGGGATCTCCTGCCCATCATGCCCCATAGGACCGACCTCGGCCATGTGGTTGGGGTCAGCCTTTGTGTACCGCGTCTTCACCATGGCCCAGGCCTCCCTAGCGCCTTGACGGCAGGCCGATATCTTCCATAATCGGAAGCGCTGCCGTGCTTCCTTTAGCTTCTCCGCAAGCTCTCCAAGACCTTCGGGCACGGAGATGGATGGCCACAGGGCCTGGGAAACGGCTCGCATCGCCTTCTGAACTCGCTCGAGTAGTTGCGAGAGCTCGGGAAGAAGGTCACCCATAGAACCGGGCATCTCCTCTGCAGGACGACCTGTTAGCACACCTACAGACATTACTCTGTTAGTCGACTTCCCCGCCGAACTTTTGTTTCTCCAAAGGTTCATTCAAGCACTTCCTAAATATGCCGCGCCGAAGCCGCTGATTCTCCTTAACGGAGTCTGACAGCTGGGCACAAACATCTTTCAGCTCGACGCCCAGCTTGGCATTGGCATCTTGGAGATCGTTCTTCTGCCGCCTCACCTTTCTCAGCACCTTCTCACCAGCCTTCAGTTGGCGTAGGAGGTGTTGCCTTTCCGGATTCAATCTGACGCCATCTGCAATTTCATTTGTCAGATTCGCACCCATGTCGCGCTTTGCCAAATACTTATCTTTCGAAGTGTATATTACCAGAGGGGGTCTCCTTGGGCTCCCCTGCCGCGGCTAGTGCGGCCTCAAGTTGGGCTTTGCACTCTTCCAGCTCCTGGGACAGTAGGAAATTCTCTTATGTAAGAACCTGCATAACATATGGTCCTTAAATCAGTTATTCTAACTATTTCAAGTCTCGGGGGCTACTGGTATATATATATAATTACCAAAATTTTCTTACCCGTATGTCTTTTACATATTGCTCCATGGCTCTTGCTAAACCATTTTGAGCGGAACGGAGGTATGCATATCCCGACTTGAAGGCATCTAATGCCTCTTGGGAGAAACAAGTGTCGCGAAAAACTGTCCGGCGACGCCTGTGGTTCATGGCACTCTCCACCTCAGAGTTGGTGGCAGACAACATGTCCACATCCTCCGTCGGAGGAGCGTCCGGTGTGTGCCTTGTGTCCGCCTCCGCCTCCGGACCAGGCTTTGGAGCCTGGCAGGTGGAGGCGCGATTGGCAGCCTCTCCGAATATAGTCCGGCAAGGTCTCCTTGTCCTGAAGAGAGCACGAGTGTTAATATGCCTTAAAGGTATAACACCTGGGATAAGGAGGCGTGCCAAACCTCTGCGCTGACGCCTCAGTCCGGACTGCACCTCTTTTCTTCCCACGGGGCCCTGCGGCCCCTCGTCGGCGTGTCGCCGCAGGTTCGGCCTCCCATCTCAGAAACCTCCCCTGCAAAGTTTGGTTGTAATCAGGAAACTGAAAACATGAGATGGCGGACCCCTATTCGGGGTATTGGGACTTCGATCTCAGTTACCTGGGAGGCCGGGATTAGCCCTGGGTAATTGGCCGTAATGGCCACCAAGGCGTTGTCCTTGCTCAATTGATGGAACACTCCATCAATCAGCTCCACAGATACGTCTGGATCCTCTTGAGAGGCCGGGTCGAGAGACCGTCCTGGGTCCTTGGGTTGTGGAGGAGGGCTGTTTATTTCTTTAACAGCCTGGCGCAGTTCCTGCGTTGAAGTCGCTAGACTGAATATTTAACGATGGGGATATAAAACGGATGGGCAAGATGCGACCACTTACCCAGCTTGGAGGATTGTACATAGAAAATCCACCCTTCGGGTCGACGCGGAGAAAATCCTCCTCTTCTCCCTTGTACAAAGCGGACAAGGTCTTTGCTAGAGCCGTAGCCGAATCCGGCCCCTTACGGCCGTAGCGGGTGGCGTCGTCCTCCCCGTTGAAGTCCCACATGGGGTGGCCTCTATACTGTAGCGGCTGCACCCCTCGCATGATGCATGCGGCCATGACCCCGATCATGGTCAGTCCGGAGTGAGTTAACAATCTTATCCGGCCCATCAGGTAAATAATGTCCTTGTCACTTTCCCTCTAAGGGCTCCGTGGACGCCAACTTAGGCGCTTCTTTAGTGGGGCACTGTCGAACTCAGGGAGGCCGATCCGGACAGGATCCGGCAGCGGGACGTCCTCTATGTAAAACCATTCCGAGGACCAGTCCTCGGATGCCTTCTTTGGGGTTCTGGATAGATATCCGGTCCTGGCGATGCACCACACTTCGGCTCCGCCCACTTGATATATTAACCCCTTCTTAGAACGGGGCACGAGGCAGAATAGCTCTTTCCACAGCCCGAAATGAGCCTCAACACCCAAGAACAGCTCGCAGAGGGCTACGAAGCCCGCGATATGCAATACGGAGGCAGGCGTGAGATTGTGTAGCTGGAGGCCCCCAGAGAAATGGATGGATTGGAAATCCGAGTGTCGGTGTCAAAACTGGCGGATCTCGTGTAGGGGGTCCCGAACTGTGCGTCTAGGCCAGATGGTAACAGGAGGCAAGGGACATGAAGTTTTACCCAGGTTCAGTCCCTCTTGATGGAGGTAAAACCCTACGTCCTGCTTGATTAATATTGATGATATGGGTAGTACAAGAGTAGATCTACCACGAGATCGGAGAGGCTAAACCCTAGAAGCTAGCCTATGGTATGATTGTTGTTCTGTATGTTGTCCTACGGACTAAAACCCTCCGGTTTATATAGACACCAGAGAGGGTTAGGGTTACACAAAGTCGGTTACAATGGTAGGAGATCTATATATCCGTATCGCCAAGCTTGCCTTCCACGCCAAGGAAAGTCCCTTTCGGACATGGGACGAAGTCTTCAACCTTGTATCTTCATAGTCCAGGAGTCCGGCTGAAGGTATAGTCCGGCCATCAGGACACCCCCTAATCCAGGACTCCCTCAGTAGCCCCTGAACCAGGCTTCAATGATGACGAGTCCGACGCGCAGTTTGTCTTCGGCATTGCAAGGCGGGTTCCTCCTCCAAGTACTTCATAGAAGATTTTGAACACAAAGATAGTGTTCGGCTCTATGAAATAAGTTTCCACATACTCCCATAGAGAGAATAATATTTTCACAAATCTAATCTGCTGACGTATTCCGTAGTGTGACGCACCACGGCCAAGCCTTTATTTGAATCGTTTTATTATCCCACCTCAGCGCATCATGCGAGGCGGTTTCCATGGCACGTCTTGTCGAAGCAGAGATCGTGTCCCCTTATTCCGGGATTCTCATCAATACGAGCATGGGTAACCCAACTGCGCCATTGATTACGATGCTTGGGGATAAGCGAGTTTTACCAGGCTGGTGAGGACACATAGTTGCGTCCACCCATATAAGGGGATAAGGATCCACCTTTTCACCTACGCCTTCTTCCTCCTTTGCCTATCCATTCTTGCGCACCCGAGCTCCAGCGCCCAAGTCCGCACTCCCCACCTCAACCTTCTCCAGCCATGTCCGGAGCGGGAGGCAAGTGGATGGTCTCCTCCGTCACGGAGGGACACATCAAAAAACTGAGGAAGGCCGGATACTTATCCAACGACATCGCATACCGGCTTCCCGAAGAGGGGCAGCTCCTCCCCACCCCAAGGCCCCATGAGAGGGTAGTGTTCCTTCCCCACTTCCTCCACGGACTTGGCTTTCCTATCCACCCATTCTTCCGGGGACTCATGTTCTACTATGGCCTGGATTTCCATAATCTGGCCGCGAACTTCATCCTCAACATCTCGGCGTTTATCGTCGTGTGCGAGGCTTTCCTCTGCATCCGCCCCAATTTTGGCCTATGGCTCAAGACTTTCAATGTCAAGCCGAAGGTGGTGCGCGGCAACCAGGCGGAGTGCGGAGGTGCCATGGGAGGAGTGCGTCTTGGAGTGCGTCTTGAAGAAATACCTTGTTTTAAATATATATAAAAAAGTGCAATTGCAAAAAAATGACAGGATCATCGTGGCTATTGTAGGGGCCACGTCTGAGGTGGCGACCCTTAAGCAAGCGTTGGTCGAGGCCGAGAAGAGGGCGGCCACGGAGTGCACCGAGCGGGAGAAGTATGAGGCCGAGGTTGGCAAGGTGCGGCAAGAGCTCCAGGCTCTCATGGGAAAACATGAGAGTTTGGAGCTTGACTCAAAGACGCGAGCGTCCGAGCTCGCGGTGGCTATTGAAAATGCCAAGTCTGCCAAGGCCGAATCCCAGAAGACCCTCCAAGAGTTGGATGAGGTGAAAAAGATAGCGGCGGGTAAGGCATTCTTTATGCAAAGCAAACACATAAACGTAAGTTACTTGTTACTTACCCGAATCCGGAGCTCTCCAGGAGCATTCGCAGATCTTCCCTGTAGCGTGTCCGATGCCGCCGCATTCTATCGAGCCGAGGAGGGAAGCTCGACGGAGAAGGTGTTCTGGTCTCAGTATGCTGAGGCTGGACACCCCGTGCCCCTGAGCGACCAGCTGAAGCAACTGGCCGAGCTTCACAAGGCGGCCGAACAGGCCATGAAGGGCCTCATAGTTCGGCTGTGGCATGGGCAGGCTCTACCTGGGAGCTATTTTGGGCTGGTGCGGCGGTTGGTGGGGTCCTGTCCAAGGCTCGAAGTCATCAAGCGCTCCGTCTGCATTGAAGGTGCCCGTAGGGCCCTTGCCCGTGCTAAGGTGCACTGGGGCAAGCTGGATGCTGTGAAGCTTGTGAAGGACGGGCCACCGCCGGGGAAGGAGCATCGCAAGCCCGAGAATTATTATAAGGATGATCTGAAGGGTGCCTGCCTTATGGCGGATGAATGTTCCAGGGATGTCATTTTTTAGTAAAACTCGCTCGTTTTGTCCTATGCGCTGAAAACTTGTTCATATGCGCTAAGCAATGCTGTTGGAATTTAAAATATTACCTTATGTGCGGTTGTTTATCAATTCTGAGAGATGGCGAGTCGTCGGCTTCTGCCCCAGTGCCGCTAGTGGTGGGGTGTTCGGGGATAAACCTGAGCGCTCTTTTCCCATGTTTCGGTCCTTCGAGGGAGGCGCTCAGCACAACGAACAAGGCAATCAGACTATAATGCGTGAACACTCTCACTTAGCCATAGAATTCTATAATTTTAAATTTCGGCGAAGCCCCTGGTATTCGGAAGACCGAGTTCGGGGCGCTATCCACGCCTTGGCCGGACAGAGCCAACTCCTCGCTCTAAGTGGCATAAGTCTTTAAGAACTCGAAGAACCTCTCGAACAGTGACAAGCTCTCGCTTCATCATGACAGTCAGTTTTAGCTTTCTCTACTGAGGTGCTCGAACCAGCTCAACTGGGGCACAATCGTAGTAGTTCTCCTAGTGCTACCTTAGCTGATATAGCGGAACGTAAGGCACCAAAACATAGGAGCCGGGTAAACCCAACTATTGACCCAAGACATGATTCGGAGTCGATGCATATAATGCTATAAGTTCGGGGTGCCGCACTTGTTAAAGTGTCCAGACTTCTCACACCATATTGAGGGGTACAAAAGCCCCTGGCGTATTTTGGCAGTACCAAAGTGCACGAGTGCAACATGTCCTTAAGGAACATATATTTGTAAAGAAAAAGAGTAATGCAAAAATAGACAGAAGCTATGCATTGTTTATTAAAAGGGGCTGCAATCAAAGTAGAACGATACAAATAATGCGATAAGCAAAAGGTTGGACTATTTAACATGTCCGTCCAGGGGCAGGCTGCGGAATGGTAAGCGAAACAGGTATACTGCTCGTGATAGAGACCACCTGGGAGTTCCGTAATGCGGCATGGCTTGTCTGCTTCCCTAGTTCTTGCATCGTTTGTGCGCCAATTGAACTGCCGAACACACCTTCAGAAGAGCAGAGTCCTGAAAGTAAGAGAAAATTAAAAAATCGGCAGCCCCTGGTGCAGTTTAAGCCGTGTTTCGGGCGTTCCGTGATGGTGCCCCTCCCCCTGCACCCATGGTATTTCTAGAGCGTAGTTATGTACGCGAAATACTGGTGTCATATTTTTGCGAGGGCTGAGGTTGGGGCCGCATTTCTACGCCTGCTCGGAACGTGCCAGGCGGTCTTGTTGTAGGTTACTCCGGGCGTGCTTGACGATGTCCGGACGTTTAACGGCCGAACTAGAGAACTGCTTGGAGAGGCTGCTTTGTACTTCCGCAGCAAGGGCCGCCGTGTGCTCCTCCGTTCGGAGAGAGCGTTCGGTGTTTCCATTGACCGTAATTACTCCTTAAGGGCCTGGCATCTTGAGCTGAAGGTATGCGTAGTGCGGTACTGCATTGAACTTGGCAAATGCGGTTCGCCCGAGCAGTGTGTGATAGCCATTGCGGAATGGGACTATGTCGAAGATTAGCTCCTCGCTTCGGAAATTATCCGGAGATCCGAAGACCACTTCAAGTGTGACTGAGCCTGTACAGTTGGCTCTACACCTGGTATTATGCCTTTAAAGGTCGTTTTGGTGGGCTTAATCCTCGAGGGATCTATGCCCATTTTCCGCACTATATCTTGGTAAAGCAGGTTCAGGCTACTGTCGCCGTCCATAAGGACTCTAGTGAGATGAAATCTGTCAATAATTGGGTCTAGAACCAATGCGGCGAATCCGCCATGACGGGTGCTAGTGGGATGGTCCCTTCGATCAAAGGTCATCGGGCAGGATGACCATGGGTTGAACTTTGGGGCGACTGGCTCTATCGCGTATACGTCCCTTAACGCGCGCTTCCGCTCCCTCTTGGGGATGTGGGTTGCGTATATCATGTTCACTGTCCGCACTTGTGGGGGAAAACCCTTCTGTCCACTGTTGTTCGGCGGCTGGGGCTCCTCGTCGTCATCGCTATGCGCCCCCTTGTCTGTATTTTCGGCATTTAACTTCCCTACCTGCTTGAACACCCAACAATCCCTGTTGGTGTGATTGGCTGGCTTTTCGGGGGTGCCATGTATCTGGCACAAGCGGTCGAGTATTCGGTCCAAACTGGACGGGCCCCTAGGATTTCTTTTTAATGGCTTTTTCCGCTGACTAGATTTATAGCCTCTGAATCCGGCATAAACTGTCGTATCCTCAGCATTATCGCCGTTAGTGCGGCGCTTCTGCTTATTGCGACGCGACCTGCCACTACTGTCCCTTGTATCCGAATTACCAGGGTTCTTGGTCATATTGTTGCTACGAGCAAGCCAGTTGTCTTCTCCCGCGCAAAAGCGGGTCATGAGTGTCATGAGTGCTGCCATAGATTTCGGCTTTTCCTGTGCAAGGTGCCGGGCAAGCCACTCGTCACGGATATTGTGCTTGAAGGCTGCTAGGGCCTCAGCGTCCGGACAGTCGACTATTTGATTTTTCTTTGTTAGGAACCGTGTCCAGAATTGCCTGGCCAATTCCTCTGGCTGCTAAATTACATGGCTTAGGTCATCGGCGTCAAGTGGTCGCACATAAGTGCCCTGGAAATTGTCGAGGAATGCAGCTTCCAGGTCCTCCCAACAACCGATTGATCCTCCTGGCAAGCTAGTTCTTTAAGCTTGAGTGGGAGGTATTTGATGGCGTGCAGATCATCGCCGCGGGCCATGTGGATATGAAGGAGATAATCCTTGATCCATACCGCAGTATCTGTTGTGCCATCATATGATTCGATGTTTACGGGTTTGAAACCCTCAGGGATTTGATGATCCATTACCTCGTCTGTGAAGCATAGTGGGTGCGTGGCGCCTCTGTACTGGGCTATATCACGACGTAGCATCAATGAGCTTTGTCTACTGTGTTCGACCCTACTGGATTTCTGTCCGGCATGACGGTTACCGTCTCGAGTCATGGGGCGCCCACGCGATCCGTAGATCGATCTTGTTTGCCTTGCCTTGTCCTCCAACATATCTCGCAGGTCTGGCGCATTTTCCCGTGCCTCGGTACGGTGTGCGGCTTGAGTGGAGGGCCAAGAGGCCTCTCTGTCGCGGCCACGAGGTGGCCGGTCGGCCATATCAAGTGCTGGTGATGTAGGTTTAAGTGCTTCCTCCTCTAATAGGGATAGCAACCTGCGCTTAGGGTAGCTCTTGGAGGGGCGTTCGAGTTTATGCTCTTCAGCCGCAAGGACTTCAGTCCATCTGTCGACTAGCAAATCTTGATCAGCTCTAAGTTGTTGCTGTTTTTTCTTCAGGCTTCTTGCCGTGGCCATAAGCCTGCGTTGAAGACGCTCTTGCTCGATGGGATCCTCTGGCACGACGAATTCGTCGTCGTCGAGGCTTGCCTCGTCTTCGGAGGGAGGCGTATAGTTATCGTCCTCGACCTCTCTGTCTGCCGCTCTCTCGTGAGGGCTGGCTTCTCCATCCTCCTGTGCTGAATCTTGCTGGAGGGGGTTTTCTTCAGCGCTCTCCGGAGTATTATTATCTCCCGTGCTGGAGTCACCATATTTGCTTTGGCGGGATTTTGAGCGGCGCCGCTGACGCTGGCGCTTAGGTTGTTTCTTGGAGGGGTCATCCTCCGTTGTTCCATCGCCGTCTTCTTCATATGACGAGGTGGCTTTCCTGGGCGTTGGTTCTTCATCGTCTCCTGCATCAGCGTCCATACCGTTGATGTCTTCGAAGTCGAAGTCGAGCATGTCGGTTAAATCGTCGACAGTGGCTACAAAGTGGGTGGTGGGTGGGCTTTGAATTTCTTCATCGTTCGTATCCTAACCTTGCTGACCGTAGTCCGGCCAGGGCTCTCCTGATAAAGAGAGAGACTTTAGTGTCTTCAGAATATCGCCGAAAAGCGAGTGCTGAAAGATGTCCGGGGCAGTAAACTCCATGGTCGGCGCCCAATCGGATTCGATCGGCAGGGGCGTGGAGGGTTCGGAGTCCGGAGAGGAGTCCGGCTCCTTGGAGTCACGAGTCTCGCGGAGTACGGGGCTGGTGTTCGGCTCGATCGCCGTCGGGATCGCAGCCCCCGAGGCGGCGTCCAACCACCCATCCTCGATCGGCGCAGTTGGCTCCAAATTAAGGGTCGAAGCCGATACCGGTGCGGCCTCTAGGGCACTGTTCGGCGGCAGAGCTAGATCATGCTCGTCGTGACAGTGCGGCGCGCTCGGCAGTGGCTCGAATCTGTCGAGGATCAAGTCCCCGCGGATGTTAGCCATGTAGTTTAAACTTCCAAATCTGACCTGACGGCCAGGGGCATAGCTTTCGATCTGCTCCAGATGGCCAAGTGAATTGGCCCGCAGTGCGAACCCGCCGGAGACGAAGATCTGTCCGGGGAGGACGGTCTCACCTGTACTGCATCGCTATTGATGATCGTAGGAGCCATCAAGCCGAATGGCGACGACACAAAGGAACTCTCAATGAAAGCACCAATGTCGGTGTCAAAACCGGCGGATCTCGGGTAGGGGATCCCGAACTGTGCGTCTAGGCCGGATGGTAACAGGAGGCAAGGGGCACGAAGTTTTACCCAGGTTCGGGCCCTCTTGATGGAGGTAAAACCCTACGTCCTGCTTGATTAATATTGATGATATGGGTAGTACAAGAGTAGATCTACCACGAGATCGGAGAGGCTAAACCCTAGAAGCTAGCCTATGGTATGATTGTTGTTTGTATGTTGTCCTATGGACTAAAACCCTCCGGTTTATATAGACACCGGAGAGGGTTAGGGTTACACAAAGTCGGTTACAATGGTAGGAGATCTATATATCCGTATCGCCAAGCTTGCCTTCCACGCCAAGGAAAGTCCCTTCCGGACACGGGACGAAGTCTTCAATCTTGTATCTTCATAGTCCAGGAGTCCGGCTGAAGGTATAGTCCGGCCATCCGGACACCCCCTGATCCAAAACTCCCTCACCGGGCCCTCTTATTAAATAAGGGACGAGGCACACCCGCTCTCCTTTGGAGGGATTAGGGGCACTCTCCGCTTGCTCTCCGCCATTATAGATGGCAAGACCGGCTCGAACCGGGACCATATAGGCCGGGGGGAGAAATCCCTTGGTCTGGAGCGTCACTAGCTCGCTATGCGGGATGGAGCATCTCTCCCAATATCCAGGCTAAGGGCTGGAGGGGCGAGAGGAGGAGTTGCGACGGCTAGCCATGGTGGTATGGACCTTTGTCGGATGCGCTCTGATGAACACTCGCGAAGGGGAGAAGTTGTAGTTTGGATCTAAATCCTCGTCCCCTTAAATGGGCGGCTCATTTACGCGGCTAGGGGTGTGGATGTAAAAACACCCAGACTTTTTATATTCGTTTGACACGTGGGAGACAACCATTATTGGGCGTAGAAGCCGAGGAGCGCAACATTTACAAGAAACCGTACTTTATTCAATAGGTACACGGAATTTGGAGGAGAACCCGCCTTGCAATGCCGAAGACAATCTGCGCGCCGGACTCATCATCATTGAAGCCTGGTTCGGGGGCTACTGAGGAAGTCCTGGATTAGGGGTGTCCGAATGGCCGGACTATACCTTCAGCCGGACTCCTGGACTATGAAGATACAAGATTGAATATTTCGTCCCGTGTCCAGAAGGGACTTTCCTTGGCGTGGAAGGCAAGCTTGGCGATACGGATATGTAGATCTCCTACCATTGTAACCAACTTTGTGTAACCCTAACCCTATCCAGTGTCTATATAAACCGGCGGGTTTTAGTCCGTAAGACAACATACAGAACAACAATCATACCATAGGCTAGCTTCTAGGGTTTAGCCTCTCCGATCTCGTGGTAGATCTACTCTTGTACTACCCATATCATCAATATTAATCAAGCAGGACGTCGGGTTTTACCTCCATCGAGAGGGCCTGAACCTGGGTAAAACTTCATGTCCCTTGCCTCCTATTACCATCCGGCCTAGATGCATAGTTCGGGACCCCCTACCCGAGATCCGCCAGTTTTGACACCGACAACAGTTGAGGGAGTCCTGGATTAGGGGGTGTCCGGATGGCTGGACTATACCTTCAGCCGGACTCCTGGACTATGAAGATACATGATTGAAGACTTCGTCCCGTGTCCGGAACGGACTTTCCTTGGCGTGGAAGGCAAGCTTGGAAATACGTATATGCAGATCTCCTACCATTGTAACCGACTTTGTGTAACCCTAACCCTCTCTGGTGTCTATATAAACCGGAGAGGGTTGTAGTCCATAGGACAACATACACAACAACAATCATACCATAGGCTAGCTTCTAGGGTTTAGCCTCTCCGATCTCGTGGTAGATCTACTCTTGTACTACCCATATCATCAATATTAATCAAGCAGGATGTAGGGTTTTACCTCCAACGAGAGGGCCCGAACCTGGGTAAAACTTCGTGTCCCTTGTCTCCTGTTACCATCCGGCCTAGACGCACAGTTCGGGACCCCCTACCCGAGATCCGCTGGTTTTGACACAGACATTGGTGCTCTCATTGAGAGTTCCTCTGTGCCATCGCCGTCAGGCTCGATGGCTCCTACGATCACCCATAACGATGCACTCCAGGGTGAGACCTTCCTCCCTGGACAGATCTTCGTCTTCGGCGGCTTCGCACTGCGGGCCAATTCACTTGGCCATCTGGAGCAAATCGAAAGCTATGCCCCTGGCCGTCAGGTCAGATTTGGAAGTTTAAACTATACGGCTGACATCCACGGGGACTTGATCTTCGACGGATTCGAGCCACCGCCGAGCGCGCCGCGCTGCGATGACAAGCATGATCTAGCTCTACCGCCTAACAGTGCCCTGAAGGCCACACCCGCATTGGCTTCGACCCTTAATTCGGAGCCAACTGCGCCGATCGAGGATGGGTGGTCGGGCGCGGCCTCGGGGGCTGCGATCCAAACGCGATCGAGCCAAACACCAGCCCCGCACTCCGTGAGACTCGTGATTCCAAGGAGCCGGACTCCGAACCATTCGCGCCTCTGCCGATCGAATCCGATTGGGCGCCGATCATGGAGTTTACTGCCGCGGACATCTTTCAGCACTCGCCCTTTGGCGATATTATGAAATCACTAAAGTCTCTCTCTTTATCGGGAGAGCCCTGGCCGGACTACAGTCAGCAAGGTTGGGATACGGAGGATGAAGAAATTCAAAGCCCACCCACCACCCACTTTGTAGCCACTGTCGACGATTTAACCGACATGCTCGACTTCGACTCCGAAGTTATCGATGATATGGACGTCGATGAAGGAGACGATAAAGAGCCAGCGCCTATCGGGCCCTGGAACGCCACCTCGTCATATGACGTATACATGGTGGACGCACCAAAAGATGACGACGAGGAGTGGAAGGACGCACCGAAGGCTTGTTCCATCAAAAAGCAGTCAAAGCGGCGACGCAAGCGCCGCCCCAATTTCCCACCTCGACAGAAATAGCGATCACACAAACCCAGCGCTGGAGTAGGGCGAACCGCTGCCGGACAATGGCAATCCGGATAATCAAACCGAACAAACAAATCCTATCAAGGATAATGGTCCGGACGACGTAACGCCGGACAGGCACCCGCAGCAGCAGACTACCCGTAAAAGGCTTGTTGCCACCGCGAGGAGTCTGAACAAGTAGAAGCAAAGGCTCAAGGCTGCGCAAGACACACTCCACATCAGATGGAGCAAAATACTCAACACAGCAGCGAGGTACGGCGACAATCGCCCCTCCAAGAGCTACCCAAAGCGGAAGCTACTACCAGAATTCGATGAGGAGGCCTCAGACCCCCCACAACCAAATATCAAAGCAGCCACCTGGTCAGATAGACGACCCCTCTACCAAGACAGAGCGGCATACAACGCCACTCACAATACAATACACGACCCATGCGAGGGCTCGCACCCAAAGGACGGCGCAACAAGATCCATCTATGGACCACGCAAGCGCGCCCCAGCATACAATGCAACACAACAAACATCCGAACAATGCGGTACACCCAGCTACAGGGGTGCCGCACACCCCCTATGTTTCACCGATGAGGTGCTGGACCATGAATTTCCAGAGGGATTCAAGCCCGTAAACATAGAGGCATACGACAGAACAACAGACCCTGGGGTCTGGATTGAGGACTACATCCTTCACATCCATATGGCTCGAGGAGATGATCTCCACGCCATCAAGTACTTACCCCTCAAGCTCAAAGGGCCAGCTCATCACTGGCTCAAAGGCCTCCCCGAAAGCTCCATTGGAAGTTGGGAAGAGCTCGAAGACGCCTTTCGGGCATATTTTCAAGGGACTTATGTCCAACCTCCGGATGCGGACGATCTAAGTCATATAACTCAACAGCCCGGAGAGTCAGCCCGAAAGCTTTGGAACAGGTTTCTTACTAAAAAGAACCAGATTGTCGATTGTCCGGACGCCGAAGCCTTAGCGGCTTTCAAGCATAGCGTCCGTGACGAATGGCTAGCCAGACACCTCGGCCAAAATAAGCCGAGAACGATGGCCGCATTAACAAACCTCATGACCCGCTTTTGCACGGGAGAGGACAGCTGGCTAGCCAGATGCAGCACCAGTGACCCCAGTACATCTGAAGTTAGAGATGGAAACGGGAAATCACGGCGCAACAGCAATAACAAATGCCGGAATAAAGAAGACAGCACGAAGGGCATGGCAGTAAATGCCGGATTCAAAAGCTCTCGGCCAGGACAAAAGCCTCCCCCTAAGAGCACCAGGGATGAATTGTCCAGCCTCAACAAAATTCTGGACCAAGTATGTCAGATTCATAGTACCCCTGGTAAACCTGCTAATCATACCCATAGAGAATGTTGGGTCTTCAAGCAGTCCGGCAAGCTCAACGCCGTACACAAGGGGGAGGATACACCAAGTGAAGACGAGGACGAGCCCCCCAAGCAAGACACGGGGGAGCAAAAGCAATTTCCACCAGAAGTCAAAACAGTAAACGTGTTACACGTAATCAAGGGAAAAAACAAGGCGGCACTCCCAGGAAAGTATACCCAAGTGCCTATCACCACGAAGTCATGCCACTGGTCATCTCAACCGATCACTTTCGACCATCGCGATTACTCAGCAAGTATCCGACACGCAGGATGGGCTGCCCTAGTATTAGACCCAGTAATTGGCGGATATCACTTCACAAGGGTCTTGATGGACGGCGGCAGTAGCCTAAACCTAATATATGAGGATACAATCCGCGGGATGGGGTTAGACCCAACACAAATTTGCCATAGCAATACTACCTTTAAAGGAGTAACGCCAGGCCCAGGGGCTCGTTGTACGGGCTCCCTCCTACTACAAGTTACATTCGGCTCCCCCGATAACTTTCGTCGCGAGCATTTAACTTTCCACATCGCTCCGTTTCAAAGTGGCTATCAAGCACTACTCGGACGCGAAGCTTTCGCTTGCTTTAACGCAATACCACACTACGTTTCCCTCACACTCAAGATGCCTAGTCCACGTGGCATCATTACAGTGCACGGAAATATCAAGCGATCTCTACGCGCCGAAGAGAGTGAGGCTGCCTTGGCCACCGCACACTAAAGGCGCCCGGACAAGCGAAAGCATCCAATAGGTCGTCAAGACCTCAGATACAACTAATCAAGTCCGGCGCTGCTATTTATACGGAAATAAGTGGTCACACCCCTATTTGTCAATACAAGGGGCTCAACGCGCGCAGACAAGTGGCCATTTATTATCATCTTGAATTATACATGGTTTCTTTGAAAACTATCCTTTTGCACGACAACTTTTTCACTTAACTTCCTCTCGTTTACAGACGATCATCGTGCTACACCCGTCCAGGATACGGCACAACGGAGACACAGGCGCAGACGTGCAGCAGGGACCCGCTCCAAGGATTCTTTTTAGATTAAGACCCTGCGTAAACCTTTTTTACTGTCTCTTGTTGATACATATCCACTATTGATAAGGATGCTGACGTCTTGGCATGTGGCCACGCCAGAACAATGCACGTACCTGGACACACGGGGCTTCTTACAAAGGCCACTATTAAGGCTCGGTTTATACCACAAAGACTGAATACCTTAGGGAGTGTTCAGTGTCGCGAGTTTGGCCTTATATGCATCAGCTCCGAATCATTGTCTTTGGTCAAATGTTGGGTTTGCCCGGCTCCTATGTTTTGATGCCTTACGTTCCGCCTTGCCGGCTAAGGTAGCACCAGGAGAACTGCTGTGATTGTGCCCTGGTTCATCCGGACGAGCAACTCAGTAGAGAAAGCCGAAAACTGACTGTCATGATATAGCGTGAGACTGGTCAACCACTCGATGGCCTATGGGAATGTTAGAATTCCTCCGCCTTAACAAAGGGCCGTTTCCCGACGAGGCATGTACGCACGCCAAGATCGGGAGAGTGCGGAGCCACCAGGGGCTATCTAGTAGCCGCACTGTCAAACTCCTATGTCTAAGTGAAAGTGCTAAAGCATTATAGTCCGGTTGCCTCGCTCGCTCCGCTATCACCTCCTTAATAGGACTAGGACGTTGGGTTAAGTGTGAATGCGTGTTTTTCCGAGCACCTCCGCATCATATGCGTGAGGGTTGAAGCCGACGGCTGCAATCTTTCAGGTTATACACATGTATACATAAACGGCCGCCTAGGAGGCATCATATTACTTTCAGACAAAAGTATAAAAATAGCCTTATAACAATTTATAAAAGCATTTCTCTTACAATGAGATTACATATCACTCAAACATAATACTTTTTGAGCACTGGGTCTCTATCAAACGGGCGCCCTCAAGAACTTCTTCAAAGTAGTGCCCGACAGCCTTTCGACCTATAGCCGAATCCCGCGCTGCAACATTGGTAGCATCCATCTCCGCCCAATATGCCTTAACACGGGAAAAGGCCATCCGCGCGCCCTCTATGCACGCCGACCTCCTCATCGCATCAATGCGCGGCACCACGTCAAGGACCTGCTGCACCAAGCTGAAATAGTTGTTCGGTTTTGGTCTTCCCGGCCATAGCTGATCCACAACAGACCTCATAGAGAGTCCGGACAACCTATTTAGTTCGGCCCATTCGGCTAATTGGTCAGTCAATGAAAGTGGACGCTCGGGAGAATGGAATTGTCTCCAAAACAGCTGGTATACTCCACGATCCGTCTGACCCTGGAAGTACTTGGCCGCATCGGCAGCGCTCGCCGCCAAATCCATATACACATCCTCCGAACTCCACAGCCGATCCAGAGGGGCATACCGTGGATCTCTGAATTTCCTCCGCAACATAAAGGATTTCCCAGCTACAATATCCCCGGCTTCCTGCAGCTCCTCCTTCTTTTCCCTCATAGCAGAGCGGAGATCCTTTTTCGTCGCAGCAGCCTTCTCAAGGTCTGATGCCTTCGCTTGGTTTTCCTTTTCAAGAACCCGGCAACGGTCGACGGTGGTTTTTAATTCTATAGCCATCTTGGCCATCTTGTCTCGGGTCTCGCCATGCGCGGCCTTCTCGGCTTGCAACTCTTCGGCCGCCTTCACAGCAGCCGCATTACCTAACCTCACTTGTTCCTTGGCTCGGGCAAGTTTTGCCCGCAAGGCTTCAATAGTGGCAGCTCCATCTGCAGTCACAACATATTTAAGATACTGGCATCATGCTGCTCTTCCTATGTGGCGTTTACCAGATACTAATACTTACCATGTGCCTCGTCAAGCCTTTTGTTAACAAGCTCGATGTCGGCGTCTGCCGCATCCAACTGCCATTCTAAATGGGCAAACTCGCTAGTCCGGCTAGACACCGAAGCTTCCATCACCTGCACATAAAGGCAGTATGGTTATTTCCTGGAAATATGATCCTCTGTTGGTCGTCGTTTCCGACGACAACCAGAGTCTCAGGGGCTACTATCTACACAGGGCACACCTAGCATGTGCAGGATTATCATACATTCTTTTATGTACCTCAAAGCCTGTTAGCAGACTCATAAAAGCTTCACGCAATCCGCTTTCGGCAGACGATATTCTCTCCATCACCGTATTCATCATCACACGGTGCTCATCTGAGATGGCCGCTCGCCCCACCAACTCCCTCAGAACATCCGATCGCACACTGGGAGCTTCGGGGGTCAATGGGATTATCTTCTGGCCTCACCAGACTCGGAGAGGCCCTCCGCGACGACACTTCAGGGTCGCCCACTCCTGGAGCGGAGGAGCCCGGAGGAGGCGTTTCGCTCTCCATCATCTCTAGAAGAAGATCCACCGAAGATGAGCTCATTTGAGAGGGGCTAAGGCCCGAACTACAAAATATATGCGGTGGTTATTTTCTCAGAAGAAAAATGGCATATATGTACTATTAAAGGTATTTCGGGTCACTTATGACTCGTGGGAGAATTGATCCCCCCGCGGACTTTGTGCGGCAACAGCACCCCCCAAGGTAGGACCCTCTGTGGGAGACTTCTTCTCCCGTTTGGAAGCTTCGGCTTCTGAATCCCCGGGCGCAGTCCTTTTCCTCTTCTGGTCGCCTTCCCTCGTGGAGACACTCGCTCCCTCGGCTAGAATGGGTAGCGTTGGGGGCCCGCGTCCGCCCGCATTATCCTCCACGGTATCTTCCTTCAAGGGCTCCGGGCAAGGTGCGGTCTGGAGCATCTTTTCCAATACCGGATTTTCCAATCCCTTAGGGAGGGGAGCCGAACACCGAATCAACTTTGCCTTTGTTAGCCAGTCCTAATCAAAAAGCGAACTCTCAAAAATAACTTCGTAACAAAGTAGAGAAAGTATGTTCGGCCGGAAGATGCCTTACCTGTTCGGCGGTGCGGTTACTACTCAGGCCCACGTCCTCGGTGATTTTCAGACAGTCCGTCTGAGGTCCGAAGAACAACTTGTACATCTCCTCATGCGTCATGCCGAGAAAATTTTGAATGGCACGCGGTCCCTCGGGATTGAACTCCCACAGGCGAAGAGGCCGGCGTTTGCAAGGCTGGACTTGACGAACCAGCATAACCTGTATTACCGCAACCAAACTGAAATCTCCATTGAAGATATCTCGAATGCGGCCTTGCAGTATAGGCACGTCCTTGACTGGACCCCAGCTCAGACCTCTAATGATCCATGACATCAGCCATGGTGGAGGGCCCGAGCGGAAAACAGGGGGGCCGCCCACTTGGCACTTCTAGGAGCCGTGATGTAGAACCACTCCTGTTGCCACAATTCAGACACCTCTGGGATGGAACCTTTGGGCCATGGAGCTCCCGTCATCTTGCGTATTGAGGCACCTCCACTTGCTGCATGTTTGTAACACCCCGGATGTAACTTTCCATATTTGTACTCCAACTCTTGCCGTTTCCGGCATCAAGTTATATTTATTTTCTTGGGTTCGGGTCTTTTGTCATTTGTGTTGTTGTCGTTGTCATGCATCTCATATCATGTCATCATGTGCATTGCATTTTGCATACGTGTTCGTCTCACGCATTCGAGCATTTTCCCCGTTGTCCCTTTTGCATTCCGGCACTTCGTTCTCCTCCGGTGGTCATTTCTAACTTTCTTTCATGTGTGGGGATTAAACATTTTCAGATTGGACCGAGACTTGCCAAGTGGCCTTGGTTTACTACCAGTAGACCGCCTGTCAAGTTTCGTGTCATTTGGACTTCGTTTGATACTCCAACAGTTAACCGAGGGACCAAAAAGGCCTCGTGTGTGTTTCAGCCCAACACGCCTCCAATTTGGCCCAAAAACCCACCAAACTCTGCTCCATGTCCTAGAGCGTTCGATCACGATCGCGTGGCCGAAAACCGCACCTCATTTGGACTCTCCTAGCTCCCTCTGCCTATAAATATGTGGCCTCCCCTGAGATTTTCGCGGATGAAACCCTAGCTTCGTCCTCCTCGCGCCCGGACAAATCTTCCTCGCCGTCGGACATGTCCGCGCACCGCGCCGGACCAATCCCCGCCTGCCACGTCAGCACGCCGGACCTCCTCTCTCCTCCCCGCCGCTGAAGCCCGCCGGCCCAGATCCGGCCCGCGCGGGGCTGAACCGGGCCAGACCCCGCTGCCGCCAACCGCGGGCGTCGCCCCGCCCGCGACCGCCCGTCGCCGCCACGGCGCCTCGCCGCCTGCCTCCTCCACCAACCGCCGCCTCCCGCCGCACTCCGCCGCCTCGCCGTGCCTGGCGGCCGCCGCCGCCCGCTCCGCCGCGGCCGGGACACCGCGCCGCGCCGCCCCTCGCCCCGGCCGGCCCCAGCTCCGGCCCGGCCACCGGCAACCTCGCCTCCGCCGCCGTCGACCTCGTCCCCGCCGTCCTCGGCTTCCGCCGGCCGTGAACAGTGCCGCCGCCACCTCGGGCCGCGTGCCCCGAAACCCTAGATCTGGATCTGAGGGTTGATTTTTTTTCTCCAGGTCCCAGATATTTTAGTTCATATTCCCATGTTCGTAGCTCCGTAACTTTGCATCCGTAGATCCGATTCATGCATATAGCATATCAAAATGTTCATCTCAGGGAGTACATCATTTCATTCCATTGCATCATTTTCATTAGAGTTCATCTTGATGCCCGAAATGCTGTTAGAAGAGGGCTACTTGAGTTAATTGTCAGATCTGTTACTCCGTTTAGCACTTTTGTCATTTTTGCCATGATTATTGTGTGCATGCTATGCCCGTGAGTTCTTCATATGTTTTGTTAGGGGTTTTGTCATCTATCCAGAGGTGCAACCCATGTATTTTTAGGAGGTGTGTAGTGACTTGTGCAAGCTTGCAAAGAGGTGCACTTGCTAATTCTGTTTTCAGGGACTTAGTGATTTCACTAAGTCCTGGGATTATTTAGTTCATGATGCCATATGTTCTTGTTGTTTCCTAGTGATCCGTGCCTCTTTTGAGGATGATCAGTAAAGGAGTTTAGTTAATCTTGTAGTGCTCTATCCATCCATGTCTTTGTTTGCAATTATGGAGCACCCTAGCTTGAGTCAATCGAGCTCTACTTTTCCTTCGTTGCGAATCTGGGCAGATCGTCAACTTGTTTGCGATTTTGCCGATGTTATTGTAGTTGGTCCGTGCATGCTATGCTATTGTTCTTGCCATGTCTAGCTTGTATTTTGTGCCTTCTTTATGGATGTCTGCTTGTCTTGCCATGACATGCACCGTGGTGAGTGCATCGAGCTCGTAAACATGCCTTCGTGAGTTATGTTTCAGCAAGTCCCAGTTTTCACTGTCTGAAAACTGATTATGTTTTTGCTATGTTCACATGCTTGCAATTGTATTTTCTGCTCCCTTTTGGCTCAAGGTCACTAAGGGACTTTTGTTAAGCTTGTTGAGTAGCTCCATGCCATGTCTTTCTTTGTCATGTTCAGGTCATGTAGCATGTTGTTTGGTTGCTTCGAAGAGGGCTATATGATCTGAAATTCCAGACAGGTGTTGATTTCACTAAGTCTGAGATCTGTTTACCGTTTGCGTTTTTGCCATGCTTGTTTGAACCTGTTAATGGATGATTTGGCCGTAGCTCAGTGCTAGACTTTTGTTAAGCATCTTGAATGCTTCCCTGCCATGTATTTTTTGCCATGTTTGGTGGCTGTAGCATGTCCATCTCATTGCATTTAGATGCCTACTTGCTGTAAATCGCAGACCGGTGCCATTTTTGAATCGCTTGCCATTTCCAAACCGTAACTCCGATTCCGGCGTTCTTTATATCGTTTTCAAGCGATTTCATCTCATATTTCTAGTGGCACCCTTGGAATTCCAAGTTGAGGCCAGGTTCATGCATTTCCTGTCATATCTTGCATTTTGCATCCCGCATCGCACCCCGCATAGCATATCATCATTGCATCATATCGCTTGATCCTTGCACGTGGTTGATTGTATCCTTATTGCTTGTTTGTCTTGTTTGGGTATAGCCGAGAGACGAGTTTGCTAACGAGGAGCCCGTTGAGTTTGCTTTTGAGGATCCAGTCAACTCTGACAACTGTGCAGGCAAGATGATCATACCCTCGAAATCACTACTATCTTTGCTATGCTAGTCTGCTCGCTCTTTTGCTATGCCATTGCTACGATGCCTGCCACTTGCTTGTAAGCCTCCCAAATTGCCATGTCAAACCTCTAACCCACCATGTCCTAGCAAACCGTTGATTGGCTATGTTACCGCTTTGCTCAGCCCCTCTTATAGCGTTGCTAGTTGCAGGTGAAGATTGGAGGCCGTTCCTTGTTGGAACATTTATTTACTTGTTGGGATATCATTATATTGCTATGTTATCTTAATGCATCTATATACTTGGTAAAGGGTGGAAGGCTCGGCCTCTCGCCTAGTGTTTTGTTCCACTCTTGCCGCCCTAGTTTCCGTCATATCGGTGTTATGTTCCCGGATTTTGCGTTCCTTACGCGGTTGGGTTATAATGGGAACCCCTTGATATTTCGCCTTGATTAAAGCTTTTCCAGCAATGCCCAACCTTGGTTTTACCATTTGTCACCTAGCCTTTTCTTTCCCTTGGGTTCTGCAGACTCAAGGGTCATCTTATTTTAACCCCCCCCCCCCGGGCCAGTGCTCCTCTGAGTGTTGGTCCACCTGTCAGCTACCGGTGGCCACCAGGGGCAACTCTGGGCTGGCCTACCCGTACCTAGGACAATCTGAGTCTGTCCTGAGAAAGAGATATGTGCAGCTCCTATCGGGATTTGTCGGCACATTCGGGTGGTGTTGCTGGTCTTGTTTTAACCTGTCGAAGTGTCTTGAGTTACCGAGATACCGAGTCTGATCGGAACGTCTTGGGAGGAGGTCTATTCCTTCGTTGACCGTGAGATCTTGTCATGGGCTAAGTTGGGACTCCCCTACAGGGATTGAACTTTCAAAAGCCGTGTCCGTGGTTATGGGCAGATGGGAATTTGTTAATGTCCGGTTGTAGATAACTTGAACCTTAATTAATTAAAATGTATCAACCGAGTGTGTTACCATGATGGCCTCTTCTCGGCGGAGTCCGGGAAGTGGACACGGTGTTGGAGTAATGTTTGTGCATGTTGTTCTCTAGCTTCTCGCTCGTGCTTTGCCTCCTCTTCTCGCTCTCTTTTGCGAATAAGTTAGCCACCATACTTGCTAGTCGCTTGCTGCAGCTCCACTCATATTTTATCTTGTCATACCTATAAGCTGAAATAGTCGTGATCGCGAAGGTGCGAGATTGCTGAGTCCCTGTGGCTCACAGATTACTATTACACCAGATGCAGGGCCTGATGATTCCACTCCAGGAGACGCGTATGAGCTCAAGTGGGAGTTCGACGAAGATTCTCAGCGATACTATGTTTCCTTTCCCGACAATCAGTAGTGGTGCCCAGTTGGGGGTGAACGGGACCGTTGTCGCGTGTTGGGTTCTCTTTTATTTTGGTGTCGTAGTCGGGCCTTGAGTGTATGGATGATGTAATGTTATTTATGTACTTGATTGACGTGGCGAGTGTAAGCCAACTATGCTATCTCCCTTTATTATTCATATTACATGGGATGTTGTGAAGATTGCCTAACTTGCGACATATGCCTTCAATGCGATTATGTCTCTAAGTCGTGCCTCGACACGTGGGAGCTATAGTCGCATCGAGGGTGTTACAAGTTGGTAATCAGAGCCTTCCCCGACCTTAGAAGCCCCATTGCTTGATCGTTTTTAGCGGTCGAGTTGTGTCTAGAAAAATGTTTTGAGTCTTTAGGAATTATATATCGGAGAGATTAGGAATTCTTTTTACTTCCCAGTCTCCTCATTGCTCTGGTAAGGCATCCTGACGTAGAGTTTTGACTCTTCTCTTCTCAAATTTCACTAAAAAAATTAGGATCACGCGGGTATCTTGGAATCGTTCCGATGGTTTTATGATGAGAACATTGTCTTGGTGCCTCCTGTCAGGGGTTTAGTGGAAGTGTCCCGGGGAGTTGAGCTCTGAGGTGTTGTCATCATAATTTTATCGTTGCAGTTCTGGAATACCTGAGTTTAGTACGCCGACATCGAAAATCTCTTTTATGCAGTTCGTTGGTGAGATAACCTCGACGCCACCCAGTACTGGGGCGGGAGTTCAGGAGTATCGACATAACTTGTATAACGGATGATTTTCGAAGGTTGAGGTAGATGGTTTCCGAAGTTTTCTTGGTTATGTGTTGAAGGATGGATACAGCTGGATGTAGGATTTGCTAGTTCGGGTGAGATATTATGCTTCCCCTGTATCCCCAACACCTGATTACATAACCGCAAAGGTTCGGGAGTTTCATAGTTGCGAATTCTAGTAGCTCTAGTTTTTCTTCCACAGATATTGGTTTGAGATTGGGATTTCTTACCGATTATTCATTCTTGATCCGTACCTTGTTGATTTATTTCTCTACCTTAATTCTACGTGGCTTCTCATTATGGATATGTGACCATTTTAAGAGGAATGCATCCGTTCATTTTGTTCGGATGTGAAGACTATATGTTGCAATTTTCATTCCGTTGGATTCAGCTTCAATATTTATCTGTCAATGTGCTAATGGTGGTCAACCTCTTCAGGATGGCTCCTCCAACGCGCATGACTCCGAATCCTGATCCGCCACCACCTCCACCTCCTCCAGAGGCATGACAAGCTGTGATGGCCGCAACCAATGCAAATACACAGCTGATCATGCAAATTCTTCAAGAGCGCAATCAAGGCAGTCAAGGGAATCAAGGCAGCAATCAGAGTCACTTTGCTACACTCAACCAGTTCCTTGCTAATGGGCCAAAGACTTTCAGCAATTGTGTTGAGGCAACCGATGCTGACGATTGGCTTGTGGATCTGTGTAAGCATTTCGAGTGCAGTAACGTCGGGCCTGAGGACTTTGTTAAGTTCGCTTCCTTCCAACTCAAAGATCAAGCTGCAGAATGATTCCAGCAGTACAAGGACTCCAGAGGTGGACGTGTTATCACTTGGGATGATTTCCGTCGAGATTTCAGGGCTCATCATATTCCCCAGAGCGTGGTTGAAAGCAAGCGTGAGGAATTCCGCAATCTGAAGCAAGGCTCTTTATCTGTCTATGACTACAACAAGTTGTTCCAGAAGCTTGCCCGCTTTGCTAAGCAGGACGTGCCTGATGAGAAGAGCATGATATATTAGTTCAGGGGTGGTCTCAGAGAAGAAATTCAGCTCGCTCTTGTCCTCTTTGAGCCCTTGAGATACGATGAGTTCTACAACATGGCACTGAAGCAAGAGGCTGCTCAGTTGAGGTGTGATGCTTCCAAGAAGCGAGTCAGAGATGTTACTCCTTCTTCCTCTACTCAGGTGGCCAAGCAACAGAAGTTTTGGCTTCCTCCTCCTCCGTTCCGTCAGCCGTATCAGCAGAAGAGCAAAGGTGGCAGTGGTTCTTCCCACCCACCCAACTCTGGCTTTCAGAACAAGACTTCGTCTCAAGCTCCAAGATCGAGTGCTCCGTATCACCGTCCGCTTTCAGAGGTCACGTGAAACAAGTGCCAATAGAAGGGTCACTATGCCAACAAGTGTCTCAACCAGAGGCGTCTTCCTCCTCCTCCTGTCAGATCGGCAAGTACAGCTGTGATCAAGCATAACCCCAAGCATGCCAAGGTCAATTTGATGAATGCAGCTCAGGCAGAGGACTCGTCAGATGTGATCATGGGTAACCTTCCTGTTAATGATATTCCTGCAAAAGTTCTTTTTGACACTGGTGCATCGCATTGCTTCATCTCGAGACCGTTTACAAATAGGCATGAATTGGTTTCGCAAGTTTTGCCTAGTCCTTTAGCAGTTGTTTCTCCCGGTAAGTGCATGCAGGCTAACTCCATCGTTCCGGATGTTTCTATCACTTTGGGTGACTACAAGTTCTTGGCTTCTCCTACGGTTCTCGGTGACTCGGATATTGATCTTATTCTCGGAATGGATTGGCTTTCTAAGCACAAGGCTCATGTTGATTGTGCAGCCAGGCAGATTCAATTGACTCATTCGTCTGAGGATGTAATTGTCTTTGCCGCTCGTGATGATACTATCCGTCTGTTTTCTCTCAATGAGAAGGGTGAATTGGATGCTATTTCGCAAATTCCAGTTGTTTGTGAATACCAAGACGTCTTTCCAGAAGAGCTCCCAGGAATGCCTCCGCACCCGCCACTTGAATTCGTTATTGATCTTGAGCCTGGCACGGAACCTGTGTGCAAGCGTCCTTACAAGCTCGGACCTGAAGAGTTGAAGGAGCTGAAGAAGCAACTCGATGAGCAAGAAAGAATGGGTCTCATCCGGTCTAGTTCTTCTCCGTGGGGTTGTGGTGTTTTTTTTGTGAAGAAGAAGGACGGAACGGACCGACTTTGTGTTGATTACTGTCCAGTGAACAAGAAGACCATCAAGAACAAATACCCACTTCCCAACATCAATGAGCTGTTCGAACAACTCAAAGGGGCTCAAGTATTCTCCAAGCTTGATCTCCGTATGGGTTATCACCAGATTCGCATTCGTGAAGAAGATATTCCCAAGACAGCATTCAGAACAAGCTTTGGTTCATATGAATACACTGTCATGTCTTTTGGCCTTGCCAACGCTCCTCCGACATTCTCTCGCATGATGAACTTCATCTTCAATGCCTACACCAATGACTTTGTTTTGCTCTATCTCGACGACATTCTGGTTTTCTCGAAGAACAAGGAAGATCATGCCAAGCACTTACGTTTGGTTCTCGATAAGCTCAGGGAACATCAGTTCTACGCCAAGTTCTCCGAGTGTGAATTTTGGCTCGATGAGGTTCTTTATCTTGGTCATATCATCTCTGCCAAGGGCATTGCCGTGAATCCTGAGAAGGTGTCTGCAATTGTGAATTGGGAACCTCCTCAGAACGTGAAGCAACTCCGCAGTTTTCTCGGTCTCGCAAGCTATTGCCGAAGATTCGTTGAAAACTTTTCTAAGATCGCAAAGCGTCTCCCAAATCTTCTCCAGAAGCACGTCAAGTACGTTTGGTCTCCGGAGTGTGATATTGCTTTCAACACCTTGAAAGAGAAATTGATCACTGCTCCAGTTCTGACTCCGCCTGATGAATCCAAGCTGTACGAGGTCTTTTGTGATGCCTCTCTCCAAGGTCTTGGCGCAGTGTTGATGCAAGAGAAGAAAGTTGTTGCTTATACATCTCGCCAGTTGAAGCCTAATGAGAAGAACTACCCCACTCATGATCTCGAGTTGGCGGCAGTTGTGCATGCTCTTTTGACTTGGAGACATCTTCTATTGGGAAGAAAAGTGGACATTTTCACTGATCACAAGAGTCTCAAGTACATCTTCACTCAGCCTAATCTCAACCTCAGGCAAACTCGATGGGTCGAAATGATTCAAGAGTATAATCCGAGTATCGAGTATACTCCAGGCAAGGCCAATGTGATTGCTGACACTTTGAGCAGGAAGGCTTACTGCAACAGTCTGATTCTCAAGCCTTATCAACCCGAGCTTTGTGAAGCTTTCCGCAAACTTAATCTGCAAGTTGTTCCTCAAGGATTCCTCGCCAACCTTCAAGTCTCTCCTACCTTAGAAGACCAGATTCGCCAAGCCCAGCTTCTTGATGCTATGGTGAAAAAGGTGAAGATTGGGATTGCCAAGAGTCAGTCCAAGTACAAGTGCTACCGCCTTGATGATAAGGACACTCTCTTCTTCGAGGATCGTATTGTTGTACCCAAAGGTGACCTTCGTAAAGTGATCATGAACGAGGCTCACAATTCTCTCCTCTCCATCCACCCTGGGAGCACGAAGATGTATCAGGACCTTAAGCAAGCTTATTGGTGGACTCGAATGAAGCGCGAGATCGCTCAATTCGTGAATGAATGTGATGTCTGCAGAAGAGTGAAGGCAGAACACCAAAGGCCAGCAGGTCTCCTCCAACCTCTTGCCATTCCAGAATGGAAGTTTGACCACATTGAAATGGACTTCGTGACTGGGTTTCCAAAGTCCAAGCGTGGCAATGATCCTATATTCGTTGTCGTCGACAAACTCACCAAAGTGGCTCATTTTCTGCCTATCAAAGAGTCGATCACTGCAGCTCAATTGGCGGAACTCTATACTTCTCGAATTGTCTCTCTGCACGGTATTCCTCAAGTGATCTCTTCAGACCGTGGCAGCATCTTTACCTCGAAGTTTTGGGATTCTTTCCAGAAGGCCATGGGCACCAACATCCGCTTCAGCACTGCTTTCCATCCTCAAACAAGCGGTCAAGTCGAGCGTGTCAACCAGATTCTTGAAGATATGCTCAGGGCTTGTGTGATCTCCTTCGGCATGAAGTGGGAGGATTGTCTTCCTTATGCTGAATTCTCCTACAACAACAGTTTTCAAGCAAGTTCGGGCAAGGCCCCTTTTGAAATTCTGTATGGCAGGAAGTGTCGTACCCCTCTCAACTGGTCTGAAACCGGTGAACGTCAGCTTTTGGGTAATGACTTAATCACAGAAGTAGAAGAAATGTGCAAAGTCATTCGTGATAACCTCAAAGCAGCCCAATCCCGCCAGAAGAGCTACTATGATAGTAAGCACCGTGATTTGGCTTTCGAGATCGGAGATCATGTTTACCTCCGCGTCTCTCCTACAAAAGGTACTCGTCGCTTCGGTATCAAAGGGAAGCTTGCCCCTAGATACGTGGGACCTTTCAAGATTGTCAGCAAGAGAGGCGACCTCGCCTATCAACTCGAGCTTCCTTCAAACTTTGCAAATGTTCATGACGTGTTCCATGTCTCTCAGCTTCGAAAGTGCTTCAAGACTCCTGACCGCACCATCAACTTTGAGGACATTGAGCTTGAAGAAGATCTCTCTTGTCGTGAGCACCCAGTTGCTATTCTTGAAGAGACTAAACGCAAGACTCGCAACAAGTCAATCAAATTTCTCAAAGTCAAGTGGTCACACCATTCCGACCGTGAAGCTACCTGGGAACACGAGGATCACCTCCGTTCTGAGTACCCGGCGTTCTTTCAGTCCTAGATCTCGGGACGAGATCCATTCGTAGTGGTGGAGTGTTGTAACACCCTGGATGTAACTTTCCATATTTGTACTCCAACTCTTGTCGTTTCCGGCGTCAAGTTATATTTATTTTCTCGGGTTCGGGTCTTTTGTCGTTCGTGTTGTTGTCATTGTCATGCATCTCATATCATGTCATCATGTGCATTGCATTTTGCATACGTGCTCGTCTCACGCATTCGAGCATTTTCCCCGTTGTCTGTTTTGCATTCCGGCGCTTCGTTCTCCTCCGGTGGTCATTTCTAACTTTCTTTCGTGTGTGGGGATTAAACATTTCCGGATTGGACCGAGACTTGCCAAGCGGCCTTGGTTTACTACCGGTAGACCGCCTGTCAAGTTTCGTGTCATTTGGACTTCGTTTGATACTCCAACGGTTAACCGAGGGACCGAAAAGGCCTCGTGTGTGTTGCAGCCCAACACCCCTCCAATTTGGTCCAAAAACTCACCAAACTCTGCTCCATGTCCTAGAGCGTGGCCGAAAACCGCACCTCATTTGGACTCTCCTAGCTCCCTCTGCCTATAAATATGTGGCCTCCCCCGAGATTTTCGCGGATGAAACCCTAGCTTCATCCTCCTCGCGCCCGGACAAATCTTCCTCGCCGTCGGACATGTCCGCGCGCCGCGCCGGACCAATCCCCACCTGCCACGTCAGCACGCCGGACCTCCTCTCTCCTCCCCGCCGCTGAAGCCCGCCGGCCCAGATCCGGCCCGCGCG
>NC_041392.1:685506185-685508432 GCF_002162155.2 Triticum dicoccoides | reverse complement strand
CCGCGCCACCCCTCGCCCCGGCCGGCCCCAGCTCCGGACCGGCCACCGGCGACCTCGCCTCCATCGCCGCCGACCTCGTCCCCGCCGTCCTTGGCTTCCGCCGGCCGTGAACAGTGCCGCCGCCACCTCGGGCCGCGTGCCCCGAAACCCTAGATCTGGATCTGAGGGTTGATTTTTTTTCTCCAAGTCCCAGATATTTTAGTTCATATGCCCATGTTCGTAGCTCCGTAACTTTGCATCCGTAGCTCCGATTCATGCATATAGCATATCAAAATGTTCATCTCAGGGAGTACATCATTTCATTCCATTGCATCATTTTCATTAGAGTTCATCTTGATGCCCGAAATGCTGTTCGAAGAGGGCTACTTGAGTTAATTGTCAGATCTGTTACTCCGTTTAGCACTTTTGTCATTTTTGCCATGATTATTGTGTGCATGCTATGCCCGTGAGTTCTGCATATGTTTTGTTAGGGGTTTTGTCATCTATCCAGAGGTGCAACCCATGTATTTTTAGGAGGTGTGTAGTGACTTGTGCAAGCTTGCAAAGAGGTGCACTTGCTAATTCTGTTTTCAGGGACTTAGTGATTTCACCAAGTCCTGGGATTGTTTAGTTCATGATGCCATATGTTCTTGTTGTTTCCTAGTGATCTGTGCCTCTTTTGAGGATGATCAGTAAAGGAGTTTAGTTAATCTTGTAGTGCTCTATCCATCCATGTCTTTATTTGCAATTATGGAGCACCCTAGTTTGAGTCAATCGAGCTCTACTTTTCCTTCGTTGCGAATCTGGGCAGATCGTCAACTTGTTTGCGATTTTGCCGATGTTATTGTAGTTGGTCCGTGCATGCTATGCTATTGTTCTTGCCATGTCTAGCTTGTATTTTGTGCCTTCTTTATGGATGTATGCTTGTCTTGCCATGACTTGCACCGTGGTGAGTGCATCGAGCTCGTAAACATGCCTTCGTGAGTTATGTTTCAGCAAGTCCCAGTTTTCACTAAGTCTGAAAACTGATTATGTTTTTGCTATGTTCACATGCTTGCAATTGTATTTTCTGCTCCCTTTTGGCTCAAGGTCACTAAGGGACTTTTGTTAAGCTTGTTGAGTAGCTCCATGCCATGTCTTTCTTTGTCATGTTCAGGTCCTGTAGCATGTTGTTTTGTTGCTCCGAAGAGGGCTATATGATCTGAAATTCCAGACAGGTGTTGATTTCACTAAGTCTGAGATCTGTTTACCGTTTGCGTTTTTGCCATGCTTGTTTGAACCTGTTAATGGATGATTTGGCCGTAGCTCAGTGCTAGACTTTTGTTAAGCATCTTGAATGCTTCCCTGCCATTTATTTTGTTGCCATGTTTGGTGGCTGTAGCATGTCCATCTCATTGCATTTAGATGCCTACTTGCTGTAAATCGCAGACCGGTGCCATTTTTGAATCGCTTGCCATTTCCAAACCGTAACTCCGATTCCGGCGTTCTTTATATCATTTTCAAGCGATTTCATCTCATATTTCCAGTGGCACCCTTGGAATTCCAAGTTGAGGCCAGGTTCATGCATTTCCTGTCATATCTTGCATTTTGCATCCTGCATCGCACCCCACATAGCATATCATCATTGCATCATATCGCTTGATCCTTGCACGTGGTTGATTGTATCCTTGTTGCTTGTTTGTCTTGTTTGGGTAGAGCCGGGAGACAAGTTTTCTAACGAGGAGCCCGTTGAGTTTGCTTTTGAGGATCCAGTCAACTCTGACAACTGTGCAGGCAAGATGATCATACCCTCGATATCACTACTATCTTTGCTATGCTAGTCTGCTCGCTCTTTTGCTATGCCATTGCTACGATGCCTACCACTTTCTTGTAAGCCTCCCAAATTGCCATGTCAAACCTCTAACCCACCATGTCCTAGCAAACCGTTGATTGGCTATGTTACCGCTTTGCTCAGCCCCTCTTATAGCGTTGCTAGTTGCAGGTGAAGATTGGAGGCCGTTCCTTGTTGGAACATTTATTTACTTGTTGGGATATCATTATATTGCTATGTTATCTTAATGCATCTATATACTTGGTAAAGCGTGGAAGGCTCGGCCTCTCGCCTAGTGTTTTGTTCCACTCTTGCCGCCCTAGTTTCCGTCATATCGGTGTTATGTTCCCGGATTTTGCGTTCCTTACGTGGTTGGGTTATAATGGGAACCCCTTGATATTTCGCCTTGATTAAAGCTTTTCCAGGAATGCCCAACCTAGGTTTTACCATTTGTCACC
>NC_041392.1:685486777-685505915 GCF_002162155.2 Triticum dicoccoides | reverse complement strand
AGTGCTCCTCTGAGTGTTGGTCCACCTGTCAGCTACCGGTGGCCACCAGGGGCAACTCTGGGCTGGCCTACCCGTACCAAAGACAATCTGAGTGTGCCCTGAGAAAGAGATATGTGCAGCTCCTATCGGGATTTGTCGGCACATTTGGGCGGTGTTGCTGGTCTTGTTTTAACCTGTCGAAGTGTCTTGAGTTACCGAGATACCGAGTCTGATCGGAACCTCTTGGGAGGAGGTCTATTCCTTCGTTGACCGTGAGAGCTTGTCATGGGCTAAGTTGGGACTCCCCTGCAGGGATTGAACTTTCGAAAGCCGTGCCCGTGGTTATGGGCAGATGGGAATTTGTTAATGTCCGGTTGTAGATAACTTGAACCTTAATTAATTAAAATGTATCAACCGAGTGTGTTACCATGATGGCCTCTTCTCGGCGGAGTCCGGGAAGTGGACACGGTGTTGGAGTAATGTTTGCGCATTGTTCTCTAGCTTCTCGCTCGTGCTTTGCCTCCTCTTCTCGCTCTCTTTTGCGAATAAGTTAGCCACCATACTTGCTAGTCGCTTGCTGCAGCTCCACTCATATTTTATCTTGTCATACCTATAAGCTGAAATAGTCGTGATCGCGAGGGTGCGAGATTGCTGAGTCCCTGTGGCTCAAAGATTACTATTACACCAGATGCAGGGCCTGATGATTCCACTCCAGGAGACGCGTATGAGCTCAAGTGGGAGTTCGACGAAGATTCTCAGCGATACTATGTTTCCTTTCCCGACGATCAGTAGTGGTGCCCAGTTGGGGGTGAACGGGACCGTTGTCGCATGTTGGGTTCTCTTTTATTTTGGCGCCATAGTCGGGCCTTGAGTGTATGGATGATGTAATGTTATTTATGTACTTGATTGACGTGGCGAGTGTAAGCCAACTATGCTATCTCCCCTTTATTATTCATATTACATGGGATGTTGTGAAGATTGCCTAACTTGCGACATATGCCTTCAATGTGATTATGTCTCTAAGTCGTGCCTCGACACGTGGGAGCTATAGTCGCATCGAGGGTGTTACAATGTTGCCCCTCGACCATCTTCGGCTTCACTTCAAAGGTCTTGAGCCACAGGCCAAAGTGAGGGGTAACCCGGAGGAAGGCCTCGCACACGATAATAAATGACGTGATATGAAGAAAGGAGTCTGGAGCTAGATCATGAAAATCTAGCCCGTAGTGAAACATCAAACCCCTGACGAAAGGATCCAGGGCAAGGCCTAGACCTCGGAGGAAGTGGGAAACGAACACGACGTTCTCGTTGGGTTCGGGGGTGGGGACGGCCTACCCTCGGGGAGGCAGCCGATGCAAAATCTCGGCGGTCAAATATCTGGCCTCCCTCAACTTCTTGATGTCTTCTTCCGTGATGGAGGAAGGCATCCGTCGGCCTTGAAGGCAAGATCCGGACATGACTGAAGGATCGGGGCACCTGACCTGAACTTCGGGCGTTTGAGCTTGAGGTGGGGGAAGGATTCGATTGAGCACGGGAGGGAAAAATAAAAGCCTTGTCCCCTTTATAAAGAGGGTGAATATCAAGCGTCCTCTCCGTGTCCGTTTGGACTTGCCTCTAATCGAGGAGTCCTAGAAGCGGTTGGGTTACCCACGCCTGTATTGATGAGAATCCCGGGATAAGGGGACACGATCTCTGCTTTAACAAGACGTGCCAAGGAAACCGCCTCGCATGACGCGCTGAGGTGGGATAATGAGATGACTCGGATAAAGGCTTGGCCGTGGTGTGACACGCTACGGAATACATCAGCAGATTAGATTGGTGTAAATATTATTCTCTCTATGGCAATATGTGGAAACTTATTTTGCAGAGCCGGACACTATCTTCGTGTTCAAAATCTTCTATGAAGTATTTGCAGGAGGAACCCGCCTTGCAATGCCGAAGACAATCTGCGCATGGGACTCGTCGTCATTGAAGCCTGGTTCAGGGGCTACTGAGGGAGTCCTGGATTAGGGGGTGTCCGGATGGCCGGACTATACCTTCACCCGGACTCCTGGACTATGAAGATATAAGATTGAAGACTTCGTCCCGTGTCTGGAAGGGACTTTCCTTGGCGTGGAAGGCAAGCTTGGCGATACGGATATGCAGATCTCCTACCATTGTAACCGACTTTGTGTAACCCTAACCCTCTCCGGTGTCTATATAAACCGGAGACTGAGGGGAAAACATGTCTTCCAATGGTCAATGGCATCTGAAAACATCCTTGACTTGCCATATACTCAGCTCCTGGTGAACTTACTAACATGGGTGTCCTAAGTACCTTAGTGGGCAACTTATACTTATCCACGAATCCCCTTTATATGTATGAATGCAATGCACTAGTATCGAAAATAACAATTGCAGTAAAAGACTTAACCAAAAACTTACCGATAACTGCATCTGGCTGCTCCTCAAATTCCTCCACGTTCACGTTGTTCACTTGTCCTCTGTTGAAAGGGTTGGGCTTCTTCCCAGTGCTCCCATTGCCATTGCCGTTCTTCAATTTCGTACAATCATTGGTGTAGTGCCCAGTCTTCCCACACTTGAAACATGTAATGTGACTTTGATCCTTCTTGGCGGGTGTGGCTGGGTTAGAGCGGTTCTGATTGCTACTTGCTCCGTTCCATTCCCATTCCTTGGGCCATTATGATTATGTGAGCTTCCTCCATTGTGGGTGTGGCCTCCATGGTTATGGACAAGTCCTCCCGAGTTCGGGGTGAGACGGGGCATCTGCTGAGCTCTAGAGTTGTACTTTCCTTGTCCATACTTCCTCTTGCGGCTCTCTATTTGCTGCTTCTTCCCTTCAATCATAAGATCCTTGTATACCAACTCTTGGCAGTTATTGAATGTTGCCACAATCATCTGCATGCTCGTCTCATCATTTAGCCCTTCCATAAACTTCTCCTGCTTCACGGCATCTGTGGCCACATCATCAGGGGCATAACGAGATATCTTACTAAACGCATCTACGTACAGAGGCATAGTACGGTTTCCCTGGAGCAAGTTGCGAAACTCACGCTTCTTCATGCTCATAGCTCCAGTGGATACGTGGGCTATGCAGAATGCTTGCTGAAACTACTCCCAAGTGACATTGGCTATAGGAAAAGTGGATGTGTAATTCTCCCACCATGCGACTGCTGATCCATACAATTGGTGTGCGGCAAAACGCACCGTCTCCGCATCTGTGCAACCTGCGGTGGTCAACTCCCTTCCTATCCTGCGCAACCAATCATCAGCAACTATGGGCTCGGTGCTACTGGAAAACACCGTCGGCTGCAGCCTCAGAAAACGGGCTAAGTTGTCAACTAGAGGTGGTGGCGGTGGGTTATTGTTGTTGTTGTTATTGTTGCCTTGGTTTTGAACTAACAACTGCATCAGTGTATTCTGCTGCTGGATCAACTGAGTGAGCTCCGGTGGGAAAGAAAAACCGGGGTCAAGACTCGGAGGCATCTGATGGGTTTAGAGGGAAGAGTTTAGAATAGAATGAGGTCTAGTGAGATAGCACTACTCATATGCACATGAGACAAACACAATCATATCATATCACTCAATCAATCAAGCAAGGGCATACAATCGGTCTAGAACTAACGCTAAAAGTGCTCGAACTACTACTATATACATGGGGGAAAACTACTAGTCATATGGTGGTCATCTAGAAATATTGATCGGTGGAAGACTCCATGATATCCGCTCCAGCTTCGTCTTCATAGTCATCATCACTATCGTCGGGGTCGAAGTCGGTGTCGTCGATGATGATGTAGTCTTCAGAACGAATCTCCTTAGGTTCGTGGTCTTCTCCTCCTGGCGTGGGGTCTCCCATGAAAACTCCTAGCTTCCTTGTTAGGTCGTCATTCTTCTCCAGTAGTATCATGATTTCCTCCTCGTAATCGTCGCGTGTAGCCTTGAGTTCCTCTTCAAGCTCGGTGATCCTTGTCATCTCCTTCTTCAAATCTATCATGCTTGCGCACATCGGGTTCTCCTAGCGTTGAATGTGCTCGTTTAACTCCTGGATAAATGCTACAATGGATCTATCCCTCCTGGTACTGATCATCTCCCATTGCTCGTCTCGGCGACCACATATCTGGTATATAGTGTTCTTCAGCTCTTCTTTGTAGACTTCTCCAATACGTCCCATAGCAATGTGGGCTGTCATGCTCTTGCCTAGACTCCAAGTGGGTGCATCAAAGGAAAACTCTATAGGATCCGTAACTAGCGTGAATGTCCTTCCTTGAACTTGAACTTGAATCATCCAGCGCTTCTCTTCTGGTAGGTCCCGGTGAAGCTTGGTATTCCAATGTTCAGGTACCTAGTGACTTCCTTCAAGTGACGTCCAAAAGGTGTGTCTTCATCCGGTTGTGCAAACTTGTTCCTCGAGTCCGCCATCCTAAAGTGTAGAAAATGGAGAGGAATCAGAAATGAGTAGAGAAGAGTGACCTATGGCTCTTCTTAGTGGTCGTGTCCTACATTCAGCGTGTGCTCTGATACCATCTTGTAGCGACCCGACCTCAAACGGTCAAGTCTTTGTGCTTCAATGTCATCCCTGGATCAGTAATGCTGACACACACAGTACTCGAAGGATTTATAACAGAGTAGCAATCACACACTTATTACGTCGAATGTCTCAAAAGAGAACTTATTACAATAAATATGGCTTAAGGCCATCTAATACGATAATAGCGGAAGTCTTGGAAGATAAAGTGAGTCGATCAACTCCAACTGCATAGCTGAGTGCATGACAAACGACCCTCTCGCGTCTTACTCCTCTCGTCTGAAAAGTCTGCAACATAATACGTTGCTGCCTGAAAACGGGTCAGCACATGGAATATGCTAGCAATGTAACACAGTAGAGCAATGAACAGATAAATGATGTCACTTCATGCATATATGGTTGGTGGAGGCTCTATGGTTATATGGTTTTTGCGAAAAGCAATTTTTCCCTACAACAAAGGAATAACATTTTTATTTAACTATCATGGTAGTTGAAACATTGAGAATGGTACCCCCATCTCAATCCCAATTAAAAGTAATTATCATCCCAACAAATTAAATTAGAGTGATGAGATACAGTAGGATAATCCAAGTACTAGATACTAAAGTTGTCCATAACCGGGGACACAGCTAACCATGATTAGTTTGTACACTCTGTAGAGGTTTGCGCACTTTTCCCCACAAGACTCGATCTTCTCCGTTGGATTTATCGCACTACATGGTGTTTGAGAAACGGATGACCGAGACACAGTCTTTTAGAAGCATTAACTCTTTACTCCGGGTGGACAGTTACACCTACTTTCCCTCTACATCTTCTAGCCCACCACTGAAAGAGTTCACACAACATACTCGACTATGTCAGAGCCCATAATGGCTTGTGGCTGCACATGGAAGTTCCTAGCATGAACAATCTAATGATCCCTTTGAGCCTGGGTGGCGGACCATAGGAGGATCGCACGGTATATCCCCGAGATCTCCTAGACAACACTGCTATATCCCCAGGTGCCCAAACAAGCAATCCACCCAGATGTGTATTAAAGTAGCCACCTTAAGTTGAACCATTAATTAACAATCTCACATCTGTCATGGATACACTCAAACCCAAACCACGTCTATGAGCATAGCATAGCAATATAAGCATAACGTAGAAGTAACTCCTAGGGTTTGATAATAAAACAGGGCAATAGGTTCTACATCATCATCTACTTCCCAATACCCACAAGTTAATCACATCCTAATCATGCAAGGTTTGAGGATTAGAACTAATGCATAAAACCTGGGTATGAAAGAAGTATGATCAATGTGTTACTTGCCTTGCTGACGATCCGCAAAACCTAGAGACTCGTAGTAGCACGCTTCGCACTCTGGGTGTTCTATCGCAAACAAACAATAGAATACATAAGTAATCCAGCAAATATGCATGGGTAAATATCAAATAAGAAGATCTAACTAGAAAGTTCAACTTAAGAACTCTGGTTTACTAAAAGAATCAAATCAAATGGAGCAATGAATCTCAAACTGCGAAAGAAACAAAATCCGATAACTAATCTAGACTGAAGACAAATTTTACAGTATTAAAATCTTGTTCAAGTTGGTTAAACGGAAAGATGGCTTCGAGACAAAGATATATGCGCTTGAATCGCCTGATTCCAATAAACGAGCAAAAAGGTAAACTAAAACGAAGATCGGGTCAGAAATCACGATCGAAAATAATCGTGAAAACCCCTGGAAAAAGAAAAACAAATGAATGCTCGCTGTCTGTGACTAACGGGTGAACGGCTTTCGTTAAAACAAACGAACGGACGAATGTCCGCTGTTTAACCGAACCAAGAAAAAATACCGAACCGATCTATTAGAAAAGCAGATCTAGGGTTTTCGGAATAAACCGAACAATTTTAGAAAAACAGGAGGCTACCTCGGCATACGTGACGGCGGCGGCGGGGCAACTCCGGCGGCGGCACGGCATTAGGCGGCGGCGGCTGGCCAGGGTTAGGGTTGGCACGGCGGGCTGGGCCTCGGGGTCGTGGCTCGGGCGGCTTATAAGAGGTCGGCCTGGAGAGTCCTGGCAGGGTACGGCCCGAAGTTGGTTTCCCTTTTTTTAAAAAAATTATTCTGCACAGAAAAACAAAGAAAAGAAATACTAAATGGACTCCAAAAATCCCGACTTAAATTTTCCATGTCCTCTAAAACTAAGCTGGACAAGGTGAACATTTATTTGGGCCTATAATGCAATTTTGAAGAAAGCATATTTTTCCTAATTCAAATAAAATCCAAATAAAATATCAAAATTGATTTTAATATTTTTCCTCCAATATTTCATTTATTTTGGAGAAGTCATATTATCTCCTCCCATATATTTTGGTATGAAATATTTTCAGAGAAAATTTATTGAAACTAAAGCGATCCTTGTTTCCATATTTGATAAAATTCAAATATGCAAAACGGTGAAAGCCCCCAACTCTCTCTGAGGGTCTTTGAGTTGCTTAGAATTTCAAGGATCGCGGAAGTCGAAATGCACAAAATATGGTATGCATGGATGACCTATGTATAACATTCCAAATTGAAAATTTGGGATGTTACAGATAGGCCCTTTGTAGAGAGAAGCATGGATTTGTAGAGGTGCCAGAGCTCGGTTTTGAAATAGATATAAATAATATTTTGAGTGGTATACTTTCATTGTCAATATAACAACCGAGAGATCTCGATATGTTCCATGCTACACACATTATAGGCGGTTCCCAAACAGTATGGTAAAGTTTATACTCCCCCACCACCAACAAGCATCAACCCATGGCTCGCCCGAAACAACGGGTGCCTCCAACTACCAACAATCCTGTGGGAGTTTTGTATGCAATTATTTTGATTTGATTTGCTTAAACCATGGGGCTGGGCATCCCAGTGACCAGCCATTTCCTCATGAGTGAGGAGCTGAGTCCAATCCTCTTGAGAATAAACCACCTAGCATGGAGGATACAGACAACCCTAGTTGATACATGAGCTATTCAAGCATACAAAACAGAATGTTTATTTGAAGGTTTAGAGTTTGGCACATACAAATTTACTTGGAACGGCAGGTAGATACCGTATATAGGTAGGTATGGTGGACTCATATGGAACAACTTTGGGGTTTATGGAGTTGGATGCACAAGCAGTATTCCCGCTTAGTACTCCCTTCGTTTCAGAATAGATGACTCAACTTTGTACTAACTTAAATAAAAAGTTGAGTCATCTATTCTGGAACGGAGGGAGTGCAAGTGAAGGCTAGAAAAAGACTGGGAAGCGACCAGCTAGAGAGCGACAACAGTCATGAACATGCATTAAAATTAATCAACACCGAATGCAAGCATGAGTAGGATATAATTCACCATGAAGATAAATATCGTAGAGGCTATGTTGATTTCGTTTCAACTACATGCGTGAACATGTGCCAAGTCAAGCCACTCGAATCATTCAAAAGAGGATACCACCCTATCATACCACATCACAATCATTCTAATAGCATGTTGGCACGCAAGGTAAACCATTATAAGCTCCTAGCTAATTAAGCATGGCATAAGCAACTATAATCTCTAATTGTCATTGCAAATATGTTTCTTTAATAATAGGCTGAATCAGGAATGATGAACTAATCATATTTACAAAAACAAGAGAGGTCGAGTTCATACCAGCTTTCCTCATCTCAATAAGTTCATCATATAATCATCATTACTGCCTTCGCTTGCACGACCGAATGATGTGGATAATAATAATAATAGTGCATGTGCATTGGACTATGCTGGAATCTGCAAGCATTCAATTCAAGAGAGAAGACAAGGTAATATGGGCTCTTTGTTAGATCAACAATAATGCATATGAGAGCCACTCAACATTTTCAATATGGTCTCCTCCTCTCGACCCCCAAAGAAAAGAAACAAAACTATTTACACGGAAAAGATCCCAACAAGCAAAAGAAGAATGAGAAATCTGTTTGGGTTTTCCTTTTTAATTACTACTACTACAGGCATGGAAAGTAAACTAACTAAAAGCTACAACTAAATTTTTTGGGTTTTTTCTTAAGGTTTATTATGGCACACAAGAAGAAAGATAAAAAGGAAATAAACTATCATGGATGATACAGTGAAAAAGTATGACCACCGGCAACTAGCATAAGTGTGTGAACATGAATGTAATGTCGGTGAGAAATACGTACTCCCCCAAGTTTAGGCTTTTCGCCTAAGTTGGTCTATGCCCATGGATGGCCTGGTGGATATCCGAAGTTGAAGCTGGGGTCGTACTGAGATGCATCAGCTATTGCCTGACGAGCTGCAGCTTGGAGGCAAGCTGCCTCCATCCTCCTCTCGTACTCGGTCGCCTCCTCCCTGGTTATAACATATCTCCCTTTTGCCTGAGAGTCAAAGAAGGCAGGAGCAGGGAGAGCGACATGATAGATGCGTCGTCTGTCAAAGATTAGTCGGTACTGGAGGAACTGATTGTTCCTCTCAACAAACTTATGACAAACCATGTCATTATAATCTAAATAAGCAGGAGGCAACTCAATATCATCTCCATGTATGGGTATCTCAAGAAAATCAGCTAAACGGATTGCATAAATTCCACCAAAGAAATCTCCATTAATTTTGTTATTATGCAACATGCGTGCAACAATGCCCCCAAGTTATATTGTCTATCTCCTAATACAGC
The DNA here is from genome assembly GCF_002162155.2 of Triticum dicoccoides. Taxonomy (NCBI): domain Eukaryota; kingdom Viridiplantae; phylum Streptophyta; class Magnoliopsida; order Poales; family Poaceae; genus Triticum; species Triticum dicoccoides. Next base: position 685,496,735 of record NC_041392.1, on the reverse strand, counting down.
ACTCTTGAGAACACTAAGATTTGGCACACACATGTGACATGCCTCATCCTTACCATTTATGCATCTACCTATAAAGAGAGCAAAATAATGTATAGCAATAAAATGAATGCTCCCTATGGTAGCTTGCGTGATTTCCCTAGATTCCCCCATAGTTATACTAGCAAGAAAGTCTCTATATTCAGATTTGCGAGGTTCACTAACATTACCCCACTATGGGAGTTTACAAGTAGTGTTAAAATCTTCTAAGTCCATGGTATAAGATTTATCATAAAGCTCAAACATCACAGTTTTAGAATTGCATGATGATGAAAATTCAAACCTTCTCACAAAGGAATCGGTGAGGTAGTTGTACTGACGGCACTTATCTGCCATGAAGCTCTCAAGATCGTCGTTACGCACATATGCGTCAAATTCCTCCTTGATTCCTGCTTGGACCATGAAATCTTCTGTCGGCCATTCACAAGGCCGCACTTGAGCGTCCCTCGGTGGTTCATTGTCCGGCTCACGCATTGCGAGCCTGGGTCCTTGCTTCCTTGAGGAACCACCTTGGTACATCTTCCTCAACATATTTCTTCCTCTGAAAAATTTCTGAAATTTTTAGTAACTTAAAATAAAAGTGAGCCAAACTCAACAAAATTGATAGCAACTACTCCTACAAGTGCCTAGAGGCCATATCATGCATTAAAACTACTTTTGACCGTATAAATTTGACATGTAAGCTCAAGAACAGGGTCACTTAAGAAGCAAAAATTTCCAATGAATAAAGCACTAGAACAAAAACTAATTGGGCCATTGGAGGAGTCACATACCAAGGAACAATCCCCCAAAGCAGTTTTGTGAATGGAGCTTTGAGCTAGGAGATCGAAAATGGCAGCAAGATGAGCTAGAACTCGTGCTTGAGCTGGTTGGTGTATTTTTTTGGGAGGAAGAAGGAGTGTGTGGTTGATGGAATAAGTGGAGGGGGCCACCAGGGGCCCATGAGGCAGGGGGTAGGGCGCGCCTTGGACCCTCGTGGCCAGGTGTTGGCTCCCCTGATGTGTTCTCAGTGCGAGATATTCTCAAATATTCTAGAAAAAACATATTCAAATTTCAGGGCATTTGGAGAACTTATATTTTTGGGGTATTTTTTATTGCACGGATAATTCAGAAAACTGACAGAAATTACTATGTTTGCTTTATTTAATATAAATAACATAAAGTAAAAAGAGGGTACAGAGAGTTGTGTTTTCTAAATTCACCCATCTCATGCTCATCAAAAGGAATCTACTAACAAGGTTGATCAAGTCTTGTTAACAAACTCATTTCTTTACAAACTCATTTCAAATAACATGAACACTACTAGGAAAAGGCCTACTAATGGCGCACCAGTTTTGCCTACTAATGGCGCATCATTGGTGCGCCATTAGTATCACACCACTAGTATTTATTACTAATGGCGCACCACTGGTGCGCCATTAGTATCTGGTATACTAATGGCGCACCACCCAGTGCACCATTAGTATATAACACCATGCGCCATTAGTATGCCTCCCAGGGGCCATATTTAACCATGTGCTTTGGCACACTAATGGCGCACTGCGGATGGATGCGCCATTAGTATACTTGGCATACTAATGGCGCACTGTTTGGTGATGCGCCATTAGTATACTTTGGCATACTAATGGCGCACTCTGTAGTGATGCGCCATTAGTATGAATATTAGGTTTTATTTTTTTTACTTTTCTGATTTTTGCACAGGTTACAAAATATATTATTTGACAGAATATAGACAGTAGCACACAACAACAGCAGATTCATCAAATACAATTCATCATATTAGTCTCCGAATTCAAAAGACCGAACAAAGATAAAACATTACAAGTCTCGAGGCCGCGAGTACCGAGTTTGTCTTCACATTACAAGTCGATATCAATCATCTAAACTACCATCACATAGAAGAGAGATGCGGTCATCACGATGAGCATCATTGTGATGAAACTGGTCTTCATCCGGTTCCTCCAACGCTCCCTCCTCTCTCCCGCTAGATAGCGGGCGTATCTAGATTCTGCCTCCGCCCTAGTGGTGTACCCTTTGTAATTGTTACCGCTGAAATGGTGAACCTGTCTCCGACACTCCTCCCAGTCGTCGTAGACTCCAGGAACCTTACCCTTGTACACAACATACGACGGCATCTCTATGCACAAGCCAAACAACAGACAATACATACATAAGCAATATATAAGTATGCAACAAAAGGATCGGAAGAGAAAAGAAAGACATGACATTAATAGCACGATTCATGGTCCTACTAATAAATAGCATCAATTACATCTAAGTTGAACGACTGTCCAAACCAAAGAGACATACAAGTTCATTAAAGTTTAATTACAACATGAGCCAATCAATGTTTCAGAACTACACATAGCATCACTACTATCGACTCGACTCATGGGACCGGAGCGTGGATGAAGCCGCCGTCTGTCATGATGGTCATGAAATCGCGGGCGTTGTCAGCCTGCATTTGTAGCGTTTCGTCTATCTCCTTGTTGGACGGTTGATATCTGAGGTAGAACTGCCCCGAGGTATGATGGACATCTTGATGGATGATGTCCGCAAACTCCGACTGGATGCGAAAGAATTCTTGTCTGATGTCCGCGTCCTGGATTGCCGACAAGCTCGCGGCCAAATCTTTGAGATTATTTGGTAGCAGAAGGTGATGATGGTCCCTTATGATCGCCCACATGTGATGGAGGGCGTAGTAGGCATCCTTCTGACCGACAGGCGGCTGCTTGATGCAGCAGAACATCGTATTGTGGGCGAACACGTGCTTGTCATACTTACGAACTGCCCTGGTGAAGGTGCCTCCAGATTTGGCGTAGCCGGGGAGAACATCATCAAGAACCTTCTTGATATTTGTGTAGTCTATCTTGGAGTTATGGTTCGGGTCGAAATACGTGGCCATGGAATATTTCGGGCTTAAGAGGATGAGTGTGCAATGTGTGTCACTGCACAAAACACAGAATGTTAGAAAAAAAAAGAACGATCGAAATCTAAGAAATCATATGTTACGGGGCGGTTAAGGGATGACTTACTCGGGAAAGTAAGCCACAAGGAAGTTATCCTTATCTGGGTTTGCCAGAATGACGTCTTCGAGGTGTGAACTCGCGACTTGGCGGTCCCCAGCGCTGCTCAAGAGCTTGGCACGCATGTAGAAGGGGTCGACGATCACAATGTCCGGGGTCTTGTCTCTAATGATCTGCATCTCCATACTCAGCGAAAACAGCCGAATGAAGGTGTAGTGCAGCGGATGAAGGTTAAACATAGCAAAGATGTCATCAAACCACAGGACGATCGTACCCCCGATGTCGCCATCCACAAAGCCCTTGCCCTCTGGCACCTTGGACACGAAAACCGGGTATGCCACATCATTCTCTCTGAGACGCCACTTCTCCAAAGAAAGAACACTGTCATGCAGACTCCGCATAGCACCAGTTGCAGCATTGAGCATATTTGTCGGTAGCATCGCCCTACCCGCCACATGCACCCTCCTCGAGATATCCTTAGGTGAAGGTGGCCCGTCCTGAGCATGGATCGTACTCGGTGCCGGCTGGCTCGCACCGGCGCCCTTTTTAGTCTGTCGTTTCCGGCCCTCCTTCTTGATCTGCTGTAATGGGACCGAGTTCTGCTCACAGACCGCCTTCTTGAGCGTGTTGGGGCTGATAATATTTGGCACCTTCGCTATATGAGGCTCGGTGCAGGAGGCAGCTGGAGGCGTCTCCGGAGAAGTGAACGCCAGACGACACCTGTTGCAATTGGGTTTCTCCGCCGTACCAGCTAGATCGCGGTCGTCTTGTTTGGGTTCTTGAGAAGGAGGCCCACAGAACTCGTCACCGTACCCATGTTCGACAAAGTACTTATCGACGTTGGTAAATGTACCATCGTCGTTGTCATCGTCGTCCGGATCCTGTGCCATATGCATGTCCGGATCCTGTGCCATAGGGATGTCCGGCACGTCCGGTAACGTTGCGGCGTTCTTGCCATGGCTTGGCACCGGCATGACTAGCAGTCTTGTCTGTGGGGTGGTGTCCCCCGCCCCCAAATGAATCTGGCTCTTCGGCCAAAGCAGGGGCCAGCTTACGTAGGCGCTGAGGGTCATCTCATCTTCTTCGTCGGCCCTAGCGGGTCGAATCGGAGGTAACAGCTCGTCGCAGCCTGGCAGCACCCGAACCACTTCAAACCTATACATTGTGGGTGGCATCGGATTACCGTGGAACACGGGGTTGCCCGGTTGAACGATTCTACCCTTAGCGACATCGACCAAGGGCATATGCAAAACCGGAGAATTTTTTAATAACACTAGGTTACCTCAACGGGGATATGCATGTCCCCAACAATAAGAACATCATATTTCTTCTTGACAGTAGGAAGAGGGAATTCAAAACCTCCAATAGTGATTGTTGAAATTTTTCCAATAGAATTGATACTTTGGACTTGAGGTTGTTTCCTAGGAAAGTGTACCGTATGCTCATTACCATTAACATGAAAAGTGACATTGCCTTTGGTGCAATCAATAACAGCCCCTACAGAATTCAAAAAGGGTCTTCCAAGAATAATAGACATACTATCGTCCTCGGGAATATCAAGCATAACAAAGTTTGTTAAAATAGTAACGTTTGCAACCACAACAGGCACATCCTCACAAATACCGACAGGTATAGCGGTTGATTTATCAACCATTTGCAAAGATATTTCAGTAGGTGTCAACTTATTCAAATCAAGTCTATGATATAAAGAGAGAGGCATAACACTAACACCGCCTCCAAGATCACATAAAGCGGTTTTAACATAGTTTCTTTTAATGGAGCATGGTATAGTTGGTACTCCTGGATCTCCAAGTTTCTTTGGTATTCCACCCTTAAAAGTATAATTAGCCAGCATAGTGGAACTTTAAGCTTCCGTTATCTTTCTCTTATTTGTAACAATATCCTTCATATATTTAGCATAAGGATTCATTTTAAGCATATCGGTCAAATGCATACGCAAAAAGATAGGTCTAATCATTTCAGCAAAGCGCTCAAAATACTCATCATCTTTTTTCGTGGATGGCTTAGGAGGAAAAGGCATGGGTTTCTGAACCCATCGTTCTCTTTCTTTACCGTGCTTCCTAGGAACAAAGTCTCTTATCATAATGTTGATTCTTTGATTATGGGTTTTCAAGATCAACAACAGGTTCAATCTCTACATCATTATCATTGCTAGGTTGAGCATCAATATGGACATCATCATTAACATTATCACTAGGTTCATATTCATTACTAGATTGTGTTGCAGCATCAGAGATAGAAATATCATTAGGATTCTCAGTTGTGTCTGCAACAGGTTCACTAGAAGCATGCAAAGTCCTATCATTTTTATTTTTATTCCTCTTAGAAGGACTAGGTGCATCAATGTTATTTCTCTGAGAATCCTGCTCAATTCTCTTAGGGTGGCCCTCAGGATACAAAGGTTCCTGAGTCACTTTACCTCCTCTAGTTGCAAATCTAACAGCAAAGTCATTATTCTTACTATTCAATTTATTGAGCAAATCATTCTGAGCTTTAAGTACTTGTTCTACTTGAGTGGTAACCATAGAAGCATGTTTACTAATGAGTTTAAGTTCACCTTTTAATCTAGACATATAATCACCCAAGTGTTCAAGCATATCAGCATTGTGTTTCAATTGTCTACCAACATAAGCATTAAAATCTTCTTGCTTAACCATAAAGTTATCAAATTCAACCAAACATTGGCTAGCAAACTTAGTAGGAGGGATTTCAGCTTTATCATATCTATAGAGAGATTTTACGCTTACTACTTGTGTCGGGTTATCGAGACCGTGTGTTTCTTCAATAGGTGATGAATTAAGACCATGTATTTCTTCAACAGGAGGTAAATTTTAAAACCTCTTCACGTTTTATACCTTTTTCTTTCATAGATTTCTTTGCCTCTTGCATATCTTCAGGACTGAGAAATAGAATACCCCTTTTCTTCTGAGTTGGCTTAGGAGTTGGTTCAGGAAGTGTCCAATTATTTTCATTAGTCAACATATTATTCAATAGCAATTCATCTTGATCAACAGTTCTTTCCCTGAAAACACAACCAGCACAACTATCCAGGTAATCTCTGGAAGCATTGGTTAGTCCATTATAAAAGATATCAAGTATTTCATTTTCCTTGAGAGGATGATGAGGCAAAGCATTAAGTAATTGGAGAAGCCTCCCCCAAGCTTGTGGGAGACTCTCTTCTTCAATTTGCACAAAATTATATATTTCCCTTAAACCAGCTTGTTTATTATGAGCAGGGAAATATTTAGCAGAGAAATAGTAACTCATATCCTATGGACTACGCAGACAACCAGGATCAAGAGAATTAAACCATATCTTAGCATCACCCTTTAATGAGAATGGAAATAATTTAAGGATATAATAGTAGCAAGTTTTCTCATCATTAGTGAACAAGGTAGCTATATCATTTAATTTAGTAAGATGTGCCACAACAGTTTCAGATTCATAGCCATAAAAAGGATCAGATTCAACCAAAGTAATTATATCAGGATCAACAAAGAAATCATAATCCTTATCAGTACTAAAGATAGGTGAAGTAGCATAAGCAGGATCATATTTCATTCTAGCATTTAGAGATTTTTCTTTCAGCTTAGCTAATAGTTTCTTAAGATCAGTTCTATCACTGCAGGCAAGAAAGTCTCTAGTAGTTTCTTCATCCATAACATAACCTTCAGGCACAACAGGCAATTCATATCTAGGGGAGAATCTAGGGGAGAATCTTCATCATCACTTTCATCAATATTATCAGTTTCAATAATTTCATTATCTCTAGCCCTAGCAAGTTGTACATCAAGAAATTCACCTAGTGGCACAGTAGTATCAAGCATAGAAGTAGTTTCATCATAAGTATCATGTAAAGCAGAAGCGGCATCATCAATAACATGTGACAAGTTTACTCATAACAGAAGGTGAGTCAAGTGCAGAGCTAGATGGCAGTTCCTTACCTCCCCTCGTAGTTGAGGGATAGATCTTGGTTCTTTGATCTTTCAAGTTCTTCATAGTGATAAGCAGATATAAATCCCAAGTGACTTAAAGAATAAAGCTATGGTCCTCGGCAACGGCGCCAGAAAATGGTCTTGATAACCCACAAGTATAGGGGATCGCAACAGTTTTCGAGGGTAGAGTATTGAACCTGATTTTATTGATTCGACACAAGGGGAGCAAAAGAATATTCTCAAGTATTAGCAGCTGAGTTGTCAATTCAACCACACCTGGAAACTTAATATCTGCAGCAAAGTATTTAGTAGCAGAGTAATATGATAGTAGTGGTAACGGTAGCAAAAGTAATATTTTTGGTTTTATAGTGATTGTAACAGTAGCAACGGAAAAGTAAATAAGCGAACAACAATATATGGAAAGCTCGTAGGCATTGGATCGGTGATGGAGAATTATGTCAGATGCGATCGATCATGCAACAATTATAACATAGGGTGACACAGAACTAGCTCCAGTTCATCAATGTAATGTAGGCATGTATTCCGAATATAGTCATACGTGCTTATGGAAAAGAAATTGCATGAAATCTTTTGTCCTACCCTCCCGTGGCAGCGGGGTCCTATTGGAAACTAAGGGATATTAAGGTCTCCTTTTAATAGAGTACCGGACCAAAGCATTAACACATAGCGAATACATGAACTCCTCAAACTACGGTCCTCCTGGGAGTGGTCCCGATTATTGTCACTTCGGGGTTGCTGGATCATAACACATAGTAGGTGACTATAAACTTGCAAGATAGGATCAAGACCTCACATATATTCATGAAAACATAATAGGTTCAGATCTAAAATCATGGCACTTGGGCCCTAGTGACAAGCATTAAGCATAGCAAAGTCATAGCAACATCAATCTCAGAACATAGTGGATACTAGGGATCAAACCCTAAGAAAACTAACTCGATTACATGATAAATCTCATCCAACCCATCATCGTCCAGCAAGCCTATGATGGAATTATTCACGCACGACGGTGAGCATCATGAAATTGGTGATGGAGGAAGGTTGATGATGACGATGGCGACGGATTCCCCTCTCCGGAGCCCCGAACGGACTCAAGATCAGCCCTCCCGAGAGAGTTTAGGGCTTGGCGGCGGCTCCGTATCATAAAACGTGATGAATCCTTCTCTCTGATTTTTTTCTCCCCGAACACGAATATATGGAGTTGGAGTTGAGGTCGATGGAGCGTCAAGGGGCCCACGAGGTTGGGGCGCGCCCAGGGGGGTAGGCGCGCCCCCCACCCTCGTGGAGAGGGTGTGGGCCCCCTGACATGGATTCTTCTTCTAGTAGTTTTTATATATTCCAAAAATAATCTCCATTGATTGTCAGGTCATTCCGAGAACTTTTATTTCTGCACAAAAATAACACCATGGCAATTCTGCTGAAAACTGCGTTAGTCCGGGTTAGTTCTATTCAAATCATGAAAGTTAGAGTCCAAAACAAGGGCAAAAGTGTTTGGAAAAGTTGATACGATGGAGACGTATCACTCCACCATTTAATAAAAATATGTATCTAGTTTGTGACTTAGAGTCATCGTGATCATTGTCAAAGCTTGCGTCAACGTAACCGTTTACGACGAGCTCTTTGTCACCTCGATAAACAAGAAACATATCCTTAGTCCTTTGCAGGTATTTCAGGATGTTCTTGACAGCCATCCTGTGATCCACTCCTGGATTACTTTGGTACCTCCTGCTACCTCTTGAGCACAACGTTGGTTTTCCCTTGAAGAGGAAAGGGTTATGCAGTAAACTAGCATAAGTATTTCCCTCAGTTTTTGAGAACAAAGGTATCAATCCAGTAGGAGGCTACGCGTGAGTCCCTTGCACCTGCACAAAACAAATAAATCCTCGCAACCAACACGATGAGGGGTTGTCAATCCCTACACGGTCACTTACGAGAGTGAGATCTGATAGATATGATTAAATAATATTTTTGGTATTTTTATGATAAAGATGCACAGTAAAATAAAAGGCAATGAAAATAACTAAGTATTGGAAGATTAATATGATGAAGATAGACCCGGGGGCCATAGGTTTCACTACTGGCTTCTCTCAAGAGCATAAGTATTTTACGGTGGGTGAACGAATTACTGTTGAGCAATTGACAGAATATAACATAGTTATGAGAATATCTAGGTATGAGCATGTATATAGGCATCACGTCCAAGACAAGTAGACCGACTCCTGCTTGCATCTACTACTATTACTCCACACATTGACCGCTATCCAGCATGCATCTAGAGTATTAAGTTCATAAGAACAGAGTAATGCCTTAAGCAAGATGACATGATGTAGAGGGATAAATTCATGCAATATGATAAAAAACCATCTTGTTATCCTCAATGGCAACAATACAATACGTGTCTTGCCGCGCCTACTGTCACTGGGAAAGGACACCGCAAGATTGAACCCAAAGCTAAGCACTTCTTCCATTGCAAGAAAGATCAATATAGTAGGCCAAACCAAACTGATAATTCGAAGAGACTTGCCAAGATAACCAATCATACATAAAAGAATTCAGAGAAGATTCAAATATTGTTCATAGAAAAACTTGATCATAAACCCACAATTCGTCGGTCTCAACAAACACACCGCAAAAGAAGATTACATCGAATAGATCTCCACAAGAGAGGGGGAGAACTTTGTATTGAGATCCAAAAAGAGAGAAGAAGCCATCTAGCTAATAACTATGGACCCGTAGGTCTGAGGTAAACTACTCACACTTCTTCGAAGAGGCTATGGTGTTGATATAGAAGCCCTCCGTGATAGATGCCCCCTCCGACAGAGCTCCGGAACAGGCCCCAAGATGGGATCTCGTGGATACAAAAAGTTACGGCGGTGGAATTAGGGTTTTGGCTCCGTATCTGCTCGTTTGGGGGTACGT